>NW_026647257.1:0-47500 GCF_950295315.1 Erinaceus europaeus | reverse complement strand
AGAGGACGTTCTCGTGCTGAGGTGTCCATCACTCTCTTTTTATCTGGAAAGAAAGAAAAGAAAACACACACATGCATGGGAGAGGCGGCACCCCAGCGGCCGCAGGAAAAGAAGTCAGGTGGGGAAGTGGGTCTGTCGGGGAGCCTCGTGAACGGGAACCCCGTGGGCTCCGTGATCTGCTGTTCAAAAGCACAGTGGAGGCATTGGCTTGAGGGGGTGTCCCACCGTTCAGACAGGTCTGGAAGACCCCGTCTCCCCAAAGGGACAGTGGACCCACCCGAGCAGTGGTTTCCACACCTGCAGGTTTCTGGGGAATTGCAGTTGGCTGCTCTGCATGCGACACGTGTGTCAGGAGGGGCCAGGGGCTCCTTCACCGGAGTACAGTGTGCGTGACTTCCCTTTCCGAGGCCTGACAGCCTGGTCGCCTCGAGAGAAAGGACTCGACTCCGAGGAGCTTAGAAAACTGCGAAACTGGGAGTCGGGCGGTGGCGCAGCGGGTTAAGCGCAGGTGGCGGGAAGCGCAGGGACCGGCTTAAGGATCCCGGTTCGAGCCCCCGGCTCCCCACCTGCAGGGGAGTCGCTTCCCAGGTGGTGAAGCAGGTCTGCAGGTGTCTGTCTTTCTCTCTCCCTCTCTGTCTTCCCCTCCTCTCTCCATTCCTCTCTGTCCTGTCCAACCACATCAATAACAATAATAATAACTACAACAATAAAATAAAAACAAAGGCAACAAAGGGAAAATAAATATAAAAAGAAAAGAAAAGAAAACTGCAAAACAGTGGAACAGTGGACTGGGCTCCTGAGTCGTACCCAAAGCTACATAGTCAGCCTCGCCCAGGAACTCTAATATACATATGATTTATTTAGAGAGAGACAGAGGGAAGTAGGAAGAGAGGGGGGAGAAAGAGATACACCTGGTTAAGCTCACATGTTACAATGTACAAAGACCCAGGTTCAAACCCCTGGTCCCCACCTGCAGGGGGAAAGCTTTGCAAGTGATGAAGCAGGGCTGCAGGTGTCTCTCTGTCTCTCTCCTTCTCTATCTCCCCCTTTCCTCTCAATTTCTGGATGTCTCTATCCAGTAAATAAATAAAGATAATTTTTTTTTTGCCTCCAAGGCTGTATCATTGGGGCTCGATGCCTGCACTATGAATCCACTGCTCCTGGGGGCTATTTATTCCCTTTTCTTGCCCTTGTTGTTTTATTGTTGTTGTTATTGATGTCGTCATTGTTGGATAGGACAGAGAGAAATGGAGAGAGGAGGGGAAGACAGAGAGGGGGAGGGAAAGACAGACACCTGCAGACCTGCTTCACCGCCTGTTAAACGACTCCCCTGCAGGTGGGGAGCCGGGGGCTCAAACCAGGATCCTTATGCCAGTCCTTGTGCTTCACACCATGTGCGCTTAACCCACTGTGCTACTGCCTGGCCCCCATAGATAAAGATAATTTTAAAGATTTTAAGAGAGAGTGAGACAGAGACTTACAGGTGAGGGGCCAGAGTCCTGAAAATGTGTGAACGAGGGCCTGGACACGTATGCTCAGCCGGCTGTGCCACCACCAGGAACTTCTTTACAATCACAAATACTCAGACCCCACCCAGACCCACTTAGCCTGAAGCTTCAGAGGTGGCGTCCAGAAGTCTGGATCCAACAGGCTCTCAAGCTGATTCTTTTTTAAAAATATTTATTTATGTATTTATTCCCTTTTGTTGCCCTTGTTGTTTTATTGTTGTAGTTATTATTGTTGTTGTCATCATTGTTGGATAGGACAGAGAGAAATGGAGAGAGGAGGGGAAGACAGAGAGGGGGAGAGAAAGATAAGACATCTGCAGACCTGCTTCACCGCCTGTAAAACGACTCCCCTGCAGGTGGTGAGCCAGGGGCTCGAACCGAGATCCTTGAGCTGATCCTTGCACTTTGCGCCACGAGCTCTTAGCCTGCTGCGCTACTGCCCGACTCCCTCAAGCTGAATCTAATACACCCTTGAGGCTGAGCCGTTCTTGGTAAAATCACAGAGAATAGTACCTGGCAGGCAGCTACCAGGCTTCATATATCTGCTTAGCGGGAAGCCCTGAGCTCAACTCTTCACAAAGCTCTGAGCAGTCTTCATGATGGATCCTGATGCCCAGAATCGCTCAGGGTGGGGTCCTGTTAGTCTGTGGCCCGGGGAGGGTGACAAGTCATGGTGGGAGTCGCTGGCATCTAGGTTTGTGGCCCAGCTCTGCCCTGGCTCTCTGGGTTCCTCACCCGACCCTGGTCTGTTCCCCAGCTGCCCGAGCACAGGCTGGGTGGGTTTCAGCGGCCCTTCACCAGGGAGCCCGGGGAGGCTGTTCACACTGGCAGAACTTGGGGCTGGGCCAGAACTTGGAGCCCACAGACCTGGTCCGGGTGCTGCCTGCTGTGACCAGATGCCAGCTGAGCGCTGGCCCCACAGCCCCTCCAGGGTCAGCGCCAGATGCTAGAAGACAAGACAGTAAGATAGTCGAGTCAGCAGCATCGACAATGCAGTAGCAAGGGGGACAGCTTGAGGGACCCAGCTGGATCAGAGACAGAGACAGCCCAGCTGGGGGGCAGAGACACCAGTGGGATTAAGAGAGCCCAGCTGGGGGCAGAGACACCAGTGGGATTAAGAGAGCCCAGCTGGGGGGATGAGGGACCCCAGTGGGATTAAGAGAGCCCAGCTGTGGGGCAGAGACACCAGTGGGATTAAGAGAGCCCAGGTGGGGGGGCAGAGAGACCAGTGGGATTAAGAGAGCCCATCTGGGGCTGGGGCTGGGGTGCTGAGATGCCCAACATGGGACAGGCTGGCGGGCCTTCTACTCTCCTTATTCCTGGCGTGGGAAGGGCCATGGCACGGGTTCCAGGCGTTACGACTCATTTCTGGTCAGAGGTGTCCGGTGCAGGCAGGAGTCCGTCTTCCCATGTGGCTAAGGGTCTGTTTGCTCTCAGCACGTCCCTGCAGTCAGTCTCAGCAAAGTGAGAGGAGGTTTGGGCCTCAGCGTGTCAGTGGCCCCAGGACCATAGCCCCCAGGCCATCAGAGCCTCAGAGTCCCCGCACCCCTTTCCCACAGACCACCTCAACACGACCGAGTGTGACCGGCAGACGTGTGAGTGTGACAAGAGCGTGGTTCTGTGCCTCCAGGACCAGCCGTACCACGAGGAGCACCGCGGCTATCTCAACATCTACTGCCAGGGGCCTACGCCCAACTGCAGCCTCTACGAGTCCCTCCCTGAGGGGGCGGCCTGCACACCCGGGCCCCCTGCTCCTCCCACATCTGTCCCCATGACACCCTCCAGGGTCTAACGGGGGGGGGGGGGGGGGGCGGCGCTGGTCCTGGGGCCACAGATGGAGCAGGTGGATACTAGGGATAGGAATCTCAGGCTGACCCCTCTGACTGCCTCCTCCTTGGCACCCCTCAGACAGACTGACTCCCAAGGGCTCAGGGAAGTCTGGAGACTCACTGTGGCCACGTAGCTCCTCTAGCCCAGCCCCAGCTGTGGCTATGCTCAGTCTAGGGACAACTGGAGAGCATCTGGGGGTATGGGGGTGGTATTTCCTGAGACCACTGTGGGCATGTCTGAGAGACACAGGAGGTAGGGTCTCTGGAGTGTGTGCTGAGTAGGGGGGTCTGTCTATTATTGAGTAGGGGGGGTCTGTCTCTTGTTGAGTAGGGGGTCTGTCTATTTTTGAGTAGGGGGATCTATCTCTTGTTGAGTAGGGGGTCTATTATTGAGTAGGGGGATCTGTCTCTTATTGAGTAGGGGGTCTGTGTATTGTTGAGTAGGGGGTCTATTGTTGAGTAGGGCGTCTGTCTATTGTTGAGTAGGGAGTCTGTCTATTGCTGAGTAGGAATCTATTATTGAGTAGGGGGTCTGTCTATTGTTGAGTAGGTGGTCTGTGCATTGTTAAGTAGGATGTCTGTTTATTGCTGAGTAGGGGTCTGTCTTATTGAGTAGGGGGTCTGTCTGCTGTTGAGTAGGGGGTCTGTGTATTATTGAGTAGGGGGTCTGTGTATTGTTGAGTAGGGGGTCTGTGTATTGTTGAGTAGGGGGTCTGTGTATTGTTGAGTAGAGGGTCTTCTATTGTTGAGTAGGGAGTCTGTCTATTGTTGAGTAGAGGTCTACTATTGAGTAGGGGTCTGTGCATTGTTGAGTAGGATGTCTGTTTATTGCTGAGTAGGGGTCTGTCTTGTTGAGTAGGGGATCTGTCTCTTGTTTAGTAGAGGGTCTGTGTATTGTTGAGTAGGGGGTCTGTGTATTATTGAGTAGAGGGTCTGTTTATTGCTAAGTAGGGGGTCTGTCTATTGCTGAGTAGGGGGTCTGTTTATTGCTGAGTAGGGGTCTATTATTGAGTAGGGGTCTCTCTGTTGTTGAGTAGGGGTCTCTGTATTGCTGAGTAGGGGGTCTGTGTATTGTTTAGTGGGTCTGTCTATTGCTGAGTAGGGGGACTGTCTGTGGTTGAGTAGGGGGTCTGTTTATTGCTGAGTAGGGGTCTATTATTGAGTAGGGGTCTCTCTGTTGTTGAGTAGGGGTCTCTGTATTGCTGAGTAGGGGGTCTGTGTATTGTTTAGTGGGTCTGTCTATTGCTGAGTAGGGGGTCTGTCTGTTGTTGAGTAGGGGATCTTGTGTATTGTTTAGTAGGGGGTCTGTCTACTTCTGGGTAGGGGGTCTGTCTCTTGTTGAGTAGGGGGTCTGTCTATTATTGAGTAGAGGGTCTGTCTATTATTGAGTAGGGGTCTGTTTATTGCTGAGTAGAGAGCTTGTGTATTGCTAAGTAGGGGGGTCTGTCTATTGCTGAGTAGGGGGTCTGTGTATTGTTGAGTGGGGGTCTGCTTATTGCTGAGTAGGGGTCTGCTTATTGCTGAGTGGGGGGTCTGCTTATTGCTGAGTAGGGGGGTCTGCTTATTGCTGAGTAGGGGGTCTGCTTATTGCTGAGTAGGGGTCTGCTTATTGCTGAGTAGGGGGTCTGCTTATTGCTGAGTAGGGGTCTGCTTATTGCTGAGTAGGGGTCTGCTTATTGCTGAGTGGGGGGTCTGCTTATTGCTGAGTAGGGGGGTCTGCTTATTGCTGAGTAGGGGGTCTGCTTATTGCTGAGTAGGGGTCTGCTTATTGTTGAGTAGGGGGTCTGCTTATTGCTGAGTAGGGGTCTGCTTATTGCTGAGTAGGGGGGTCTGCTTATTGCTGAGTAGGGGGTCTGCTTATTGCTGAGTAGGGGTCTGCTTATTGTTGAGTAGGGGGGTCTGCTTATTGCTGAGTAGGGTCTGCTTATTGCTGAGTAGGGTCTGCTTATTTCTGAGTAGGGGTCTGCTTATTGCTGAGTAGGGGGGTCTGCTTATTGCTGAGTAGGGGTCTGCTTATTGCTGAGTAGGGGGTCTGCTTATTGCTGAGTAGGGGTCTGCTTATTGCTGAGTAGGGGGGTCTGCTTATTGCTGAGTAGGGGGGTCTGCTTATCGCTGAGTAGGGGGTCTGCTTATTGCTGAGTAGGGGTCTGCTTATTGTTGAGTAGGGGGGTCTGCTTATTGCTGAGTAGGGTCTGCTTATTGCTGAGTAGGGTCTGCTTATTGCTGAGTAGGGGTCTGCTTATTGCTGAGTAGGGGGGTCTGCTTATTGCTGAGTAGGGGGGTCTGCTTATTGCTGAGTAGGGGTCTGCTTATTGCTGAGTAGGGGGGTCTGCTTATTGCTGAGTAGGGGGGTCTGCTTATTGCTGAGTAGGGGTCTGTGTATTGTCCCAACCTCACTTCCTCAGTCTGACCCCCAAGACCGGACCCCAGAGTCTCCGAGACCCAAGTGCCAGCACAGGAGAGTGTGGCCCTCTCAGGCCCCGTAGAGAGCACACCCAGACACCACAGGCGGCCAGTATTTAGGGGAGCCCCAGTCCCACGTCTGGCCTCAGGTCAAGGCGTCCCCTTGGGTGCAAGAGCACAGAGACGGTGCGAACACAGAAGGCCCTCCCCAGAGGCCTTTCTCCGGGCAGCCGAGGCCCAGCCTGCTCTGCTCTGCGGAACGCCGGACTCAAGTCGCTGGGGCCCCGACAGACGCATGCGGGAGGGACAGACTCAGGCCCCCACGCCGACCCCCAGTCCGCTGGGTGGAAAGACCCTGCACCCTCTCTTCCTGGGCGGGGAGAGGCAGGCTACAGCCCAGGGCAGGAAGCCCTCTCAGTGGGGCGGGAGCTGAGGGCTGTGGCCACCTCAGAGACCTGAGGGAGGGGGCAGCTTCCTGAGGTCAGTGGGGAGGGAGCGACTTGGAGAAGAGGAAAGGGAGGGGAGAGGGGGGAAGAGAGGACACTTTGCCATATGCAGGAGAGGCCCCCTCTTTCTCTCCCTCCCCTCTCCTCTCCTCTTCTCTTCTCTCTCTCCTCTCCTCTCCTCTCTCTCTCCCTCTCTCCTCTCCTTTCCTCTTCTCTCTCCCTCTCCCTCTCTCTCTCTCTCTCCCTCTCTCTCCTCTCCTTTCTTTTCCTCCTCTTCTCTCTCCCTCTCTCCTCTCTCTCCCCTTCTCTCCTCTCTCTCTCTCTCTCTCTCTCTCTCTCTCCCCCTCTTCCTTATGAAAAGAATGGAAAAGCTGGCCTGAGAGCAGAGAGCAAGAGAGAGGTGAGGCAGGGTGGGGACCAGGGATCAGACAGTCCCAACCAGACTGGTCCTGGCAAAAGGCAAAGGCAGGAACAGAGGACAGGGAGGGGAGGGGAGTCAGGGGAGGGCAGGCCCCCTGGGCCTAGCGTCCCTTGCATCCAAGGGACTGTGCTGAGGTGGAGAGGTCAGCCAGTGAGATCAGCTTTCCTGACTGGCCCAGCACAGGCTGTCTCCAGACTGGCCCCACCCCTTCCTTGCCCACCTCTTGACCTCAGGGTCAGTGGCCTCCAAGTGGCCAGCATGCCTGCGACACCCCCAACTCCATCTTGTGTCCGCCCTGAGGACCCAGAGAGGCAACATCATGACCACCTGGAACCACGGACACCCAGAACAGCCACTAGGAAAAGCAGCGCCCAGGCAGCGCCCTTGGTTATAGCATGAAGGGCAAGTTCGAGCCCCGGCTCCCCACCTGTGTGTGTGTGTGGGGGGGTCACTTCACTAGTGGTGAAGCCGGTCTGCAGGTGTCTCTCTCTCTCTCTCCTCCCCGTCTCCCTCTTCTCTCTCAATTTCTTGCTGCCCTATCAGATAAAATGGGAAAAAAGGTGGGGGGATGGCTGCAAGGAATAGCAGATTTTATAGTGCCAGCAGCCAGGCCCAGACATAACCCTGGAGGCAAAAACAAAACAAAACAGGCTTTCATGCCTGAGGCTTCCAGGCCCCAGGAGCAGTCTTTCACGTTGCTGGGAGCCAAGGAACCTTCCTTCTCCAGAGCGGGAGACTGTGCCCCCCCCCCCCAGTGCTTGCTGGGAAGGGTGCTGTGTCCTGCTGAGGGGCCACCGTGGGGAGGGGGAGCTGAGTGAGGAAGTCTTCCTTAGCCAGAAGAGTCTCTGTGAGCTGTGGCATCAGGAGAAGGGGTGAGAGCCCTGGGAGGGAGGGGCGGTGGCACTTGTGAGCATCAGGATGGCGTCCTCATTGGCCCAGACCCCCAAAGGGAGAATGTGTGCCCCGGAGACTGTGCAGGTCCTACTGCTTTTCTTACAAAAACACTTAAATTAACTTTATTTACTGGGTAGAGACAGTCAGAAATCAAGAGAGAGAGAAAGAGAGAGAGAGAGAGGGAGAGGGAGAGAGATTACAACACAGCTTCACCACGTACAAAGCTTTCTCCATGCAAGTGGAGACTGGGGGCTTGAACTGGGGACCCGTGCACTGTGACATGTGCCCTCAATGGGTATGCCACCACCCGGGCCCTGCAGTGTCCACTTCTGGGGGGCCCAGGTCAGCAGCCCGCGCCACCCACAGCTTTGAGGGGACTTTGAGCCAGAGCTAAGCGTGTGTCACCCCAGCGACAGGAGAGGAGCTTGGTGACCGGCCGGGTCAGTCCACAGCACACGGGGACCCCAGTCAGCAGGAGGAAGCCCCTGCGAGGCCCCTGAAAGTCTGCACACACTCTTGTGCTGTCTGTCTCCCCATCCCTGTGCTGGGCAGAGCGTCACACTGGGAACTGACTGGACACAGCTTCTGCCCACTGGACGCCCATGGTCTGGGAGGTGAGGCGGGCCTGCAGAATGAGGACCTTCACACGTGCTGCCAGGCAGTGTTACCAGAGCAGAAGGGCTCACCCCTGAGGGCGTCCGCCGCAGTCCCGGAACAGAGCCCCGACCGACGGAGCAACGGAGAGGAGTGGGGCCGTGGAGGCAAACTGAGCTCTCTGGACTTGCAGGCATGGAGCACACGAGGAGGAAGGAGCCTCCTCTTCCTCTGGGCTCTTCCCAAGTTTGCTCGTTTCTGCTGAGGCTCAAGGAAAGGGCGGCAGGTTCTCACAAGCTGGTCTGGGAGCTTCTGTGGACCAAGGCTCTTCCCTTGGCCGAAACTGAGCCAGGCTCTTCTGGGTCTTTCAACTTCTGATGTTCATGCCCGTCTTTGTCCGCGTTCAGCAAGAACAACGCTGCTTTGTCAAGTTTAGTATGAGCCTCCCCCCCCCCCCCCCCGTAGCCGATCAGACTCCTTACACCCCATCACACCCCTGTGAGGTCTCTTCCCTGCCGCCCACCGTCTATAAAAATGCCATTAAGTTATTTGCGTTTAGCAAGAATTCCTCTCTCCACTTGGCCACTTTTCACTCACCAATTCCACAGCCCAGCCCACCCTACTCCTTGGCTATAAACCCAGCTTCAGTGAGAATTTGACATTGTATCAGGTAGCAAACCTAGTTCTACTCCGATCCCCAGTATAATCGTTCTTAAATAAAAGGACTACCACGTAAAGTGCTGTCCAGCTCTGCTAACTGTTGTCACGTCCTCCTCTGGATGGGGCTAGAACTGTCACAGCGTCTCTCACCCAGAAGCCTCAGTTGTTGTGATTAATTCAGAAGACTTGTCTGAGGCTCAGGAAGGACTCAGCTGCGGCAGCTGGGGGTGTGTTTATTCAAAGCTTTATTCGGAGGTGCGGTAATTAGGAGCTGTCTGCTTCCAGTACAGCAAGAAAGCAGTGATAGGCAGATGTAAGCTAGTCTCATAAGCCTGTGGATTAGCTACCCAGCGTTCAGCCCCACGAGCTAAACAATTATCAGCAGAAGCGTAGACTGCTCGTGGCTGAGGAGTTTACCAGCTAGCCGGGTCAGTTCCCAGGACAGGCGGCCATAGCACCTCCAGCAGCCCCTGTCTGAGCAGAAGCAGGGACCCAAAAGGCTCGTGAGAAAGGTGATCACCAAGGTTTACAGTCACGTGTGTGAGCCCCCTGAGCAGCGGCCATGGTGGCGCCCACCTCTCCCGCCTCTCTCTCTGTTTCTCCAGAACCACCTCCAGGCTGTGTGCTATGACAGGACAATCAGAGCCCCTCCACGAGCCTGACTCCAGAACCAGAGCTCTGGGTGCCTGGCTCTCGGACGTCAGTGGACACTGGGAGTCGAACCTGTGTTCTATGCTGCTTTGTTGAAAAGGTGCCCGCGGGGCTGAGAGCCCTTACTCCTGCCTCCTTTAAATGGGGGTTCAATCCCCGATTCCCTAGCCTAGAAAAGTTTCCCCAGGGGCTGGGCAGTAGCATATTGGGTTAAGCACACATAGTACTAAGCACAAGCACCCTTTCAGGATGCTGGTTCGAGTCCCCGGCTCCCCACCTGCAGGGGGACACACCTTACAGGTGGTGAAACAGGTCTGCAGGTGTCTGTCTTTCTCTCCCGCCCCTGTCTCCCTCTCCTCTCTCCATTTCTCTCTGTCCTGTCCAATAAAATGGAAAAAAAATGACCTCCAGGAGCAGTGGATTTGTAGGGCTGGTACTGAGCCCCAGTGATAACCCTGGAGGAATAAATAAATAATAAATAAATAAATAAATAAAAGTTTCTCTGACTTTCTATGAGCCTTTTCTATTTTATTTGACATTTCTGCTCCCATAAAAATGTTTCCGTGTGGCTCCTCACCTGCAGGGGGGTCGCTTCACAGGCGGTGAAGCAGGTCTGCAGGTGTCTATCTTTCTCTCCCCCTCTCTGTCTTCCCCTCCTCTCTCCATTTCTCTCTGTCCTATCCAACAACAAAGCAACGTCAACAATGGCAATAATAACCTCAACGAGGCTGCAACAACAAGGGCAACAAAAAGGGGGAGAAATGGCCTCCAGGAACAGTGGATTCATGGTGCAGGCACCGAGCCCAGCAATAACCCTGGAGGGAAAAAAAAAAAAAGGATTTGCAGTGCAGGCACCGAGCCCCAGCAATAACCCTCAAGGCAAAAAGAAAAAACAAAAGTCTACTCCACTGTTTCTTGCTCAGACGCAGCCCACAGGCTCCATGAGAGGATGGCACCTGGAGCAAGTGGAGACCTTCAAACTCCTCCACAGACCCTGGCTTACAAGATGTCATCTTTGTAGCCTTAGAGCTGAACGAGGTGGTAGCTATTCATTAGTTATCTAGACCACTCCTAAGAGATGTTTCTGGAAAAATACCCAGCATGCTCACGTTTAAAAGTATATATACCCTGTTGACCCCTTGCTTTTATACGGTACGTGAAAAAGGCTCAAGCATTCACACCTGCTAGTATGCACGAGACTTTGTACTAGCGGCGGCAAGTGTGAGCTTCTGGGCTGCAGGAGGTCCGTGAGATGGAGCATTGAGATCTGCCAGGGCAGCAGAATTAACAAGGAGCCCCTTCCTCGTTTTCACTGGAAAGCAAGGTCATCAGGGTCTAAGGATTCTAGTCAATGCACGCCGATAAACCTTCTAGGAAAAAAATAAAGAAAAAATATGAACATAAGCAAGAATGTAGGGTTTCTTTTGTCGTAAAGAACAAGGAGGAGTCATCTCGTCGAGTTGGTTAGAGGCTGTTCAAACATCGTCCCAGAATGAGAAGAGGAAATTCTAGGGCAACAGACATTTTCCATGGCCACTGGGAGTCGCACAGGCACCGTGGCAAAGGGTCACTGTGTGTCAGGCCAAGCTGACCAGGACTGGTGGTCCTGGCGACAAGGTTCTGTAGAGTGAATTCAACAGCGAGCTGAACGCAAAGAAGGATGGCTTCCTCTCTGGCGTAAGGGTGACATTTTCTGGGGTGACTGGTCGGCTTTAATAAGACATTATCAAAGGGTTTTCCTTGCCAGCTACCTGCCTTAGACTCACGGGTTTATGACCTGCAGGAAGTCCCTGAGCTGTGTTCTTCCTCATTGTATTGTCTCCGAGAGCCCAGTCTACTCCACTTTTAAAAAGCCAGGCCTTTCTTTCTTTCTTTCTTTCTTTCTCCTTCCTTCCTTCCTTCCTTCCTTCCTTTTTCTGTTGATATTATAGTTTTGAATATTTTTTGCTTTCCTAAATCAAATCCTATATAAAAATTTTGGTCAGGACTAGTCCTTGAATTTTTTTTTTTTTAAAGGGCCCATCTGAAGATGTCAATCTGTCAAAGGATTTGTTCTTTCATACTGGAGAATGAGAAAGGTTAAAATTTACATAATTGAGGTTTGAGCAGTAGCACAGCGGGTTAAGCGCACGTGGTGTGAAGCACAAGGACCGGCGTAAGGATCCCGGTTCGAGCCCCCGGCTCCCCACCTGCAGGGGAGTCGCTTCACAGGCGGTGAAGCAGGTCTGCAGGTATCTGTCTTTCTCTCCCCCTCTCTGTCTTCCCCTCCTCTCTCCATTTCTCTCTGTCCTATCCAGCAACGATGACATCAATAACAACATAAATAATAATTACAACAACAATAAAAAAACAGCAAGGGCAACAAAAAGGAAAATAAATAATAAATTTTTTTTTAAAAAAAGAGATTTCTTGATCTTTGCTGTCCTTGAAATTCCCTAGCATGATGCTATCAGGCATGACTTCAGTTACTACCTTGACAAGTGCGTCTCTTTACCAGCTCTGTTCCTCAGCTGGGTCATTTTAGTCTCTGTTTCTGCCACCAGGGCCATCGCTGGGGCTCTGGGCCTGCACAGCTCCACCCTCCTGGAGGTTTTCTCTCCGTTTCTTTTCTCTTTCACAGTGGGTGAGACACAGAGCAAGAGACAGAGGGGCAGAGAGAGGGGAGGAGCCTGTAACCCAGTACCTATCTCTAGGTGACCTGGTCTCACCAAGAAGCCTACTTGCTCAGTTTCGGCCGAATCCCCACCCGCCCGGTTATCTGATGAGATTCTTCCCAGAAACACACCCAGGTGGCAGCTGCTCAGCCTTCAGCAAGAATCTTGTTCAGTTAGCTAATAGCAATTCCCTCAGCTCTGCTCTATCCAGAATTAAGCCTGGTTCTGGGTTGAGGTCTCTTTTTTCTCTCTTTTCAAAAATTGTAAATTATATTTATTTATTTGTTTGTTTGTTTATTTCTTTATTGGATAGAGGCAGCCAGAAATTGAGAGCAAAGGGGGAAATAGAGAGGGAAAGAGAGTCACCTGCAACACTGCTTCTCCCTTTGCAAAGCTTTCCCCTTGCAGGTGGGGACTGGGGGCTCGAACCCTGGTCCTTGCGCCCTGTAACATATGTGTGCACTCAACCAGTGCACCACCATCTCCTTTCTGTCTCCTCTTTGCTCCTATTACATCAGTTGTTATTGTTTTAATATCTGGATTTTATTTTATTTTTATATAGTTATCTGGGATAGAGACAGATAAATTGAGAGGGAGGGTAGAGAGGGAAAGAAAAAGGGAGACACCTGCAGCCCTGTTTCACCACTCATGAAGTGTCCTTCCTGCCGGTGGGCACCCGGGGCTTGAACCCAAGTCCCTGTGCACTGTAATGTGAGCTCTCAACCAGGTGCATCACGGTCCAGCACCAATAAGACCTTCTTTTACCATGTGAACTTTTGTCTGGCTTTGCTTTTCTGCAAGGCCCTCTCTGCCCACTCCGGGGTCCTCTCTTCAATGCCCCAGAGACACAGAAACACTGGCCCAGCTGTGCTGTCTGCCAGCTCTTTCTTAGAACTGGGGTGACCCCTAGTGTTCACCTTGTCCACCACCACCTCCCTGCTGCACATCTCTGCTCAGGGGCTGTCCCCACCTTCTTCTTCTTCTTCTTCTTCTTCTTCTTCTTCTTCTTCTTCTTCTTCTTCTTCTTCTTCTTCTTCTTCTTCTTCTTCTTCTTCTTCTTCTTCTCCTCCTCCTCCTCCTCCTCCTCCTCCTCCTCCTCCTCCTCCTCCTCCCCCTCCCCCTCCCCCTCCCCCTCCTCCTCCTCCCCCTCCCCCTCCCCTCCTCCTCCTCCTCCTCCTCCTCCTTCTTCTTCTAGCATTTGCCCTTCTTGCGTAGCCAGTCAACAGCGTCAGGTTGAGCCTGATGTAAAGTTTTGAGACCTCCTTTGAATCTGGAGAGGTGGCAGTCGTTGACTATGTGGGTCATAGTCTGTCTGTAGCGCAGGTGGCGCAAAGCACAAGGACCGGCATAAGGATCCCGGTTTGAACCCCGGTTCCCCACCTGCAGGGGAGTCGCTTCACAGGAGGTGAAGCAGGTCTGCAGGTGTCTATCTTTCTCTCCTCCTCTCTGTCTTCCCCTCCTCTCTCCATTTGTCTCTGTCCTATCCAACAACGACAACAACAATAATAACTACAACAATAAAACAACAAAGGCAACAAAAGGGAATAAATAAATAAAATAAATATTTTAAAAAATAACAATAAATAAAAAAATAAAAAACAAACATAGTCTGTCTGTAGCCGCAGGGGCAGTTTGGGTCGTATCTGGCTCCCCAGCGATGGAACATAGCGGCGCACCGGCCATGGCCTGTTCGATAGCGATTGAGGAGGGCCCAATCATAACATGCTAGGTCAAAGCCGGGTTGACGCTTGCAGGGGTCTGTGATGAGGTGTCTGTTCTTTACCTCAGCTGACTGCCAACTCTGTTTCCAAGAGACTGGAACAGAGAAGTTCAGTGTAGGCGTAGGGGACCAGATTGGGTGACGAGACGTCAAGCGTTGGACAGGGTGGGCGAAGATATCTGCGTATATTGGCAGGTCCGGTCGAGCGTAGACGTGGGAAATGAACTTAGATGATGCCGCATCCCGACGAATATCTGGCGGGGCGATGTTGCTAAGGACTGGCAGCCATGGAACCGGGGTGGAACGGATGGTTCCAGAAATGATCCTCATGGAGGAATATAATTTGGAATCGACCAAGTGGACATGGGGGCTACCGAACCATCCTGGGGCACAGTATTCTGCAGTGGAATAGCATAATGCCAGAGAGGATGATCATCCCCACCTTCTCATCCTGGCCACCAGCCCTGCCTCGCACCAGAAGCAGGCTGTCGTGCTCAGGCAAAAGTTACTGAAGTCACAGGCCCCTTGGAACATAACTAAAACAGATATCCTAGCTTCTTCCCACACCAAGACCCCTAATTTCATTTGTTCTATTCCTACCTTTGGGTTCCTGTTTATTGAGCAATTTGCTTTCTATCTTATCACCTTTCAGCCACCAAGTTGCAGATGCTGCCATGATGCCAGCCTGAATTCCCTGGGCAGACAACCTCACCAATGTGTCCTGGAGCCTCCCCTCCCCAGAGCCCTGCCCCACTAGGGACAGACACAGGCTGGGGGTGTGGGTCCACCTGCCAACACCCATGTCCAGCAGAGAAGCCATGACAGAAGCCAGAACTCCCACCTTCTGTTCCCCATAAAGAATCTGGGTCCATGTTCCCAGAGGGATAAAGAACAGGGAAGCTTCCAGTGGAGGGGATGGGACATGGAACTCTCTAGTGGTGGGAACTGTGTGGAGTTTTGCCCCTGTGAGCTCACAATCTCATTCATCATTACCAAATCACTAATTTAAAACAACACAAAACAAGACCAAGCCTTGTGTAGTCCTGACATTCCCACTTACGGCCGCGCTCGACCTTGGACAAACTATCTCCCCCTCTGCCTCTGGACGCCCCTGCTGTGGAGCACGGATAATAACGAGAAACACTTTGTGGGACCTGAGGGTCAGATGGGGCGGGGACCAGAGAGCTCCTCTCACAGAGCCTGGTGCCGAGAATCAGAGCTGTCAGCTTTGGTCGGAAGGACATTCGACTGCGGTGTTAGGACACAGACCTTAGGGCCAGGTGGGCCAATGGCAGCAGGTCGGAGTAGGAAGGTTGAGGGGAAGTTCACAGGACATCTCCCCCAAGATGGAAGCTGGTGGAAGCAGGGCTGTGGTCTAGCAAGAGAGTGAATCTGCCTGTCGTGAGTGGCAGACGGGTAGGGGAAGAGTGAGGGAGGGAGGGAGCCAGGACAGGTGCTGTGGGCCCCTGTCACCCCAGCCCACAGCCAGGCACCTGGCCTGTGCCTTGCCCTGGTCAGAGCTGGGTCTGCAGTAACCACCCCCACACTCACACCCTGAAATAACGAGTGTGGGGTTGGTCCTGTGGGTCCCAGAGATGGTTCCCTGACAAGCAGCCATGCCACCCACTGTGATGACACACCAGGCGGCGCTCAGCACCATCAGGACACAGAGCTGAACCCAGGGCCTGGCCACACAACCCTGTCCAAACCCTGTGCTCACTCTGGGCAAGTGACCAGGATCTTAGGGCCGAACAAGAAAAGAGGGATTTATTCAGCTTTATTTTATTTATTTATTTTGTAATCCCAGCACTCAGCCCTGTCCCCAAAGTTTTGTGCGTATCATCTCAGAAAGAACAATTAAGAACCTCGTAGGGATAGAGTTACTGTTTTGTTTATAAAAGGGGGAAAGTCGAGGATTTGGGAGGTGGCCTAGTGGACAGAGTGCCTGCCTTCCATGTGTGAAATTCCAGGTTCGAGTCCCACATAAGTGCACCAAGGGCAGGTGAGGGGGTTCACGTCGGAGTAAAGTTCTGCTTTGTGCCTCAACTCCTCCAAGCAGACTACTCAAGAGTCTAGGCAAGGCTCTGGGCTTATCACCAGTGTTGAGAAAGAAGGAAGAAAGAAAATTTAAAAAGAGGAAATAAAAGAAGAAAGAGATGGAAAGAGGAGAAGAGAGGAGAGGAAAGGAGGGGAGGGGAGGGGAGGGGAGAGGAGGGGAGAGGAGAGGAGAGGAGAGGAGAGGAGAGGAGAGGAGAGGAGAGGAGAGGAGAGGAGAGGAGAGGAAGGGAGGGGAGGTGGGATGGGGAGGGGAGGGGAGAGGAGGGGAGGGGAGGAGAGGAAGGGAGGGGAGGTGGGATGGGGAGGGGAGGGGAGAGGAGAGGAAGGGAGGAGAGGAAGGGGGGGAGGGGAGGAGGGGAGAGGGGAAGGGAGGGGGGAGGGGAGGAGGGGAGGAGGGGAGAGGGGAAGGGAGGGGAGGAGAGGAGAGGACAGGAGAGGAGAGGAAAGGAGGGGAGGGGAGGGGAGGAGATGGGAGGAGAGGAGAGGAGATGGGAGGGGAGGAGAGGAGATGGGAGGGGAGAGGGGAGGAGAGGAAGGGAGGGGAGAGGGGAGGAGAGGAGAGGAGATGGGAGGAGAGGAGAGGAGAGGAGAGGGGAGGGGAGGGGAGGGGAGGGGAGGAGATGGGAGGCAGGGAGAGGAGAAGAGAGGGGAGGAGAGGAGAGGAAAGGCTGGAGGAAGTAAGTCAAGGTCATTCCATGGAAGCTGGGTTTGGCTTTGAACTCCAATTCCAGAACCTTAGGCTCAGAAACCAACCTGCCCCACCTCATTTTGAAAGGACATGAGAAATAACAGATGGGGGGCCAGGTGGTGGCGCACCTGGTGTTGCAGTGCTCAAGGACCCAGGTTCGAGCCCCTGTCCCCACCTGCAGGGAAAAGCTGTGTGGGCAGTGAAGCAGGGCTGCAGGTGTCTCTCTGTCTCTCTGTCTCTCTATCTCCCCCTTCCCTCTTGATTTCTGAATGTCTCTATCTAATAAATAAAAATAATGAACAAAAAACCGAAAAGAAACGAAAGAAAGGAAAGGATGGAGGAAGGAAAGAAGGAAGGAAGGAAGGAAGGGAGGGAGGGAGGAATGAATGAAGGAAGGAAGGGAAGCTAGCCCTGCTCCCACCACAAGCCAAGTCCCTCTTGACCATCAGCCACCGGCCACCTGACCTGACACCCTGCCCCAGCCCACCCCACCCTTGGTCCCGAGTCCTTTGTCTGCTGTCACACCTAAGAGACCGTACCAGAGTGTCCACTGTCCAGGGGACCACCAGGTCCCCAGTGAGATGACTAAGGAAGAAGGAAGGAGGCCAAGGAGTTGACTGCACGCGTCCACAGCTGATGCCCTGCATCTGAGAGGCGGCCAGAAGGCCTCACGCTGAGTGAGATGAAGCGGCGTGAGAACGTGAGTACCGGTTGATCTCAGCCACGGGACTTCAGGAACAAGGGCAGAAAGGGAAATGCAGAGTGAAATGGGCTGGGCGCAGTGGTTACACCACAGCAAAGGACTGTGGGGAGGAGGCCGGAAGGGACAGGGGTCAGGGCAGCTTTAGAGTCCCGGTGCAGGATGGTGGGAAGGGCCCAAGTTGGGGTGAGACACCTTGTTGGTATGCATGAGACCCCTTCTGTTTCATTTGGTTTAAATCCCCCCTGCTTAACACTATTCTATTTACATAACCACTGCATTCTATTTACATAACCACTGTTAACAAGTTCCACCCTCCCCCCAGGGCATTGGTGGTTCAGTGATAGGATTCTCGCCTGCTCTGCCCCCTCTTTGTCACACTCTGATTTTCACCAGTCACTTTTCTCTCCACCCTCTCTGTGTCACATCCTGTTTCCACCTTACTTGGCAAGTATATATAAAGACAGCATTGTGAGTTTTACTGTACTGTACCTTGAGTTTAGCTTAGCTCGTCTTAGATAGCGCTGCGTCCTGCATGAATAAAGAGATACTGCCTACAGCTCAACCATGAGTCCCTGGTCGTCTGTTACCCGCCCGTGCCTGTGAAGCTAGCCCGTTGAAAACAACATAACCCATCGAAAACAACAACACCTGTCATGGGGCAATGAAAAACTGTACCCACATGTCAACAACTGTGATCACTAACCCTCCCTCCCAGTTAAGAAGAACAGCAAGAAACAGAGGGAGGGAGAAAGGAAGAAGGAAACAGAATCAGAAGACAGATTCCAAATCCAGCCCTCTGCCCTCCCGAAACCCCCACCTTGCTCTGTGAAGTGGGTAGATAATTCTCGGACCCCTGTGGTGGGCGACAAGGCAACAGGTGAGAAAGATCCACCAGGGGTTCAGACAGACAGACAGACAGACACTGAGCTTGTCATGCTGAGGACGCCAGGGCCCAGGAGGAGAAGGAGCCTTGTGCAAAGTGGTCCTCACTCCACTGGCCTTCACAGCAGCTTCATTCTCACTCCTCCTCCTCCTCCTCCTCCACCCCTCCTCTCCACCCCTGCTTCACAGGACCTCTGGTCCTGGCCTCCCTCCCGCCCTGGCCTCCGCCTTCCCCAGCTGCCTCCACTTGGCCCCCACATGCTGAGAGCTGAACTCGCATCCTAGTAGGAGGCCTTTACCTGCTTGTCACCACCTGTGCCAGGAGCTTTGGGAGTCCGGCGGGCAGGGGGAGAGAGGACTGAACCCCGAAGGCCCGGCTAAGCTCTGAGACCCGCGTGTGCCCAGCCCATCTGTGCATGGTGCAGTGCAACGTGGGAAACACAAAATGGGTGAGTGTTACCATGTGCAAAATGCGCCTGTGTCTGTACACTGAGGTGTGGACCAGCAGTGAATGGGGCATCAATCAGTCGTGGAATCAAACACACAGTTTGCAGCTTAGCCAGAGCCCAACCCCGTGGGGAAGGAGTGGACACCCTGGACACCTCCACCGCCTCTGAGCCTTTCCAGCCCTGGGCTCTTCCTTGTGGTTGGTGTCTGTTTGTTTTTGCCTCCAGGGTTATGGCTGGGGCTCGGTGGCTGCACTACAAACCCGTTGCTCCTGGAGGCCATTTTGTTGGACAGGACAGAGAGAGACTGAGGGAGGGAGAGAGACTGAGAGAGGGAGAGAGACAGAGTCACCTAAACACCTGCTTCACCATGGTAAAGCTTTCCCCTTGCAGGTGGGGAGCCGGGGGCTTGAACCCAGGTCCTTAGTACTATGTGTGCCTAGCCAGGGGCACCACACCAACAGGCTCCTTCTGGGAAGAGCAGGTGAGGGGACTCAGAGCTGGCAATAGGCTGCCCTGCCACCCCCAGGGCGTCCACCAGTCTCACTGCAGGAGCCTCACCTGGCTGGCCTCTGGCAGCACCTGCCTGACAGGCGGCAGTGCACAGTGAGGCTCGCACCCGCTGAGGTGAGCTGCCCTGCCTGGAGGCTGCCGGCCCCGGCCGCCAGGGCCAGGGGGTGCCTCTGAACCTCCCCCTCCCCCCAGGATCTCAGAGCTCTCTGGTGGCCCGTGGCCTCACAGGGGCTCCTGTGGTCTCAGGAATGTCCGCCCCACCCAGGAGCCACCGCCCAAGCGTTCAGCCACCCAGAAACCCAGTCACCTCGCTCCCTGCAGCGCCCTGCTGCTCCCTGCAGCTCCCATGCCACACCCCCACCTCTGCTCCTCTCACGCCCTCCCAGAACCCCAAGAGTGGAGGCCAGGGGCCGCAGCTCCGCCTGCCCGGCCCAGCTCACATGTGCCACAGCCTCTTCTCTCCAAGCTGCCTGACAAGGTCCCAGCTGGAAAAGGACGATTTCAAGGAAGGACTCCTTCTGGGAAAGGGTGTGGATATTATTCTCACTAGGAGTGACTGGAACACTGAGTCGTACCTATACTGAAGCAATTGCAGAAACCACCCTGTGAAAATTGTGAACGATCCCTCTTGTCAGGAATTGCCAAACAATATTTCCCAAACAAACCCAATGGAGATTTGATGATAGCATATTACAAAGGGCTGAGCTGTTAGCTCCTTGGCCTACCAAGCACCTAAACCCCAACCCTACAAGAATAAGAAAACTAGTATCAGAAAGATAGTTTCCACAGCACAGGGATCCCCCCGCCCATGGATTGCTTACAAGTTTAATGGGAAACTCTGGTATCCACCTAGGTCTAGAGGGTTACAGAGAGGTCCTGGCCCCTCACTGCCCCATACAGGAGCATGAAATGAGACAGGCATTGGGTACACATTGACGGAGTAAGAACAATGTGTTCTCAGCTGGGATTCATGGAGAGATTGGCTAGACAAGGTCCACCTTGGTGCATACGCACTAAGGAACAAAAACAAGCTAGAATTAAGCTGTTAAGCCAGTACTGCAAAAAATGTTGCCTGGAATGGGTACACAGTAAGGCAGATATAGAAAACATGATCTGTCACAATGTAATCTGTGTATCACCTTTTAAAGGAAATTATAGGACACTTCTAAAAGGTCACTTTCATTTTACTGTAACTCTTGCTGCAAACAGCTGCACTGCAAAGTATAAACAAGGCTTGCTTCATTGAATAAATCAGATGGACGTCAGACCTCGGTGTCTCGTCTCCTTCCTCTCTCCGCCTCTACCCTTGACCCACCTTCAGGGACTCCTGACCCGCCGCAGTTGGACTGCGGCACACGTGCAGCCAGCCAGAGGAGGCCCCGCCCTGGGTGCAGGACAGGCCTCACGCCGCCCTCTCCATCTGAGAGCATCTGCCAGGTGGCTCGGCACGGAGCAGATCAAACTCTCAGGAGAGGTGTTGTGAAAACACACCTGCCTTCTAAGTCTGTCCTCTTTTTAAAATATTCTTATATTTATTTATTCCATTTTGTTGTCCTTGTTTTATTGTTGTAATCATTATTGATGTTGTTGGATAGGACAGAGAGAAATGGAGAGAGGAGGGAAAGAAAGAGGGGGAGAGAAAGATAGACACCTGCAGACCTGCTTCACCACCTGTGAAGTGACTCCCCTGCAGGTGGGGAGTTGGGGGCTCGAACTGGGATCCTTATGCCGGTCCTTGCACTTCGCGCCACCTGTGCTTAACACACTGCGCTACCGCCCGACTCCCTGGTTTTTTTTGCCCCAACCAGCAGGGCGGTGAACAGGGGCTAGGAACCTGAAAGACCTGGAATGAAAGGGACACGAGACACGAAAGAACGACAGCAAGACAAGTTTCTGATCAAGCTGCAAAATTTTATTGTGTTCACAGGCATTATAAGGCTTTGGGGAAGGAGAGGGAATGCTGGAGGAGGGGGAGGGGGAGCAAACTTCAAAGCGGAATGTTCCTTGCAACAAATGGCCGAAACCATGTTTGTTACCACAACTGTGTGTTGACTCACTTGATTACTGATAAAGGGTTTACCTGAGGGAAAATGGCCTGCCCAGGGGGGAATTAACACTTGTCTCGAGGGATTCCATTGTTTCAAAGCTTATCATCTATCAAGCAGAGAAATGGCTCCTGGCATATCCTCCCTTTGTTATAATTTTAAATTGAGGCAGGCAATTGGGAGTGAGGAGCGGAGACCCTAACAGCAGGTTTAGTGGGCATTAACCAGAGGGAAGAAGTATTGAACCGATTCCTTCTGCGGGGTGAGTGCAAAACCAATCTTCCCGCATCTTACAAGGCTCTAGGTATTTTTTGGGGGAGGGGAGGCAGAGCCACAGTTTCTAGGGAAACAATTTTTTGTTGCTGACACCAACCTCCATGCAAATCAGGTTTGCTTCACGGGGGACTCAGAGGCAGACGATAGGGTCCTCCCCCTGCAGTGCTTTGCCTTGCACCCCTTACTGGTGTCCTTGCCCTGCCAAGGTTGGATGTCTCGATGCATAATTCTGAGTTTTATGCCATCCGAAAAAGGAGGTCTGTCATCCTCAGGTTCAGCCAGGCCTCTATCAGCCAAATCAAGTCTGTGATAATGTATTTGCAAAGGTTTTGATGCCAAGGAGTCAATCTGCCATTTTATAAAATCAGTAATCTTATTAAAAATAAAGGGTCTTAAGGTAATCATTAACAAAAGACTAATCAAGGGTCTCATAAGGGGCTCTGTAGTGACTCAAGACTATTTGTGGTGGAGTCTATAACCTGTTGTAATTTGTTAGAAAATTCATGGGAGGAATATATAGAGTGTCCTAGCATGCCACCAGCAAGTCTAAGGGAAGCAGTCAGTGGATGTGATGTCCAGGGGAAGAAACACAGCAAGTCTGGTCTGGTCAGCGCCAACTGATGAAATTTTTCTTCTTCATAGAGGGTCAGCTGTGGAACAAGCAAAACTAGGAGGCAAGGACCAGGTAGAGAAGAATTGACATGAAAATATAAGATGGTGTTTACCAAAACACAGAGGAGGTACATACACATTAGAAGTCAAGGTGAGGTTCCTTGAACATCGAGGAATATTTTGAGAAAAGTGAGCAGTCAATAAACATGCAAAGATGAAGTCAGCAGTGGTAGGTCAGCAGAAAGAGAAGACTTGGATATGCTGGTGAGGTTAGCTGGAGTATATACTGCCATGGTGTCCTTTGTGGTAAGGACTTGCCAACAGGGACTCTGTGGATTTTGCAAGAGCAATAATGTCGTCCACCATAATAAAAGGAAAACAAACATGGACATCCAGTGTTGAAAAAGGAAAGATGTCTCCAACTGGAAAGTGGGTGGCTTTGTCAATGAGATATAATAAATGGACAATTCAAATTTTTGTAAATATTAAAAAGGTTTAGTATGTTACTTCATTGACACTTTAGCCAACTGAATACTGGGGGGTGAATTCTCCTTCTTTTTTTATTAATTAAGCTTAAGGGTTTTAGTTTTTCTTGTTTGAGCTGTAGCCCACATAAATTTAGAAAAAATACCAACTGAGAAAAAAAAGTTTTTGTTTACTAAACATGGGCAGGTAAATTACATCAATCTGTCAGAGAGCATTGGCTTTTATCAATGGAGATTAATCTTAAAAGTCTGAATAATAGGATCTTAATTAAACAATGCAGGAGCCAGTAAAGTGCTCTCACTATGGCAGGTCAAGCGTTACAATTTTAAGAGGCTTGTAAAAAAATGAGAAAAATTTTA
Organism: Erinaceus europaeus; assembly: GCF_950295315.1. Taxonomy (NCBI): domain Eukaryota; kingdom Metazoa; phylum Chordata; class Mammalia; order Eulipotyphla; family Erinaceidae; genus Erinaceus; species Erinaceus europaeus. The sequence continues at coordinate 24,652 of NW_026647257.1, read as the reverse complement.
GGATATGAGTGACTTTAGGAGTCATCACACACCCATAAATAAAAATTTAAAAATGTCTAGTTTTAAATATTACCATATGAGCAGTAAGTTCTTCATGTGCAGATGTACCTATAATTATTTACTTAGGGAGAGAACTTGTACCAAGTTAATTGATGATCTAATGGTTAGAATTGGCTTGAGGTTTTTTCATATGATTTTAGAAGGCTCTTTATTAGAATATACTAATATGTTATATAAAGTCAATACCTAATGTGTTGACATGATAAAATGTTTACCATTTTAGCATTATTTTAAACTGATTAGACAGTTAAAGCACACTATTATACCTTTAGTTTACTAAGATCTTTACTCATCACAAGGCTATCATGAGTAAGCATAGATATAAAACTCTTAATATATTTTACTCCTTAGAACTCTAATATCGCAACTTAAAAGGCTAAAATAAAACCTCATAGTTTAAATGTTCAAAATATTAATTTTGTTAAATCAGGATTTGCCAAAACAAATCTATCAGACCAGAAGCACAATGTATTACCTTAATTTATCAAAAATAAACCTCTGGCAGTGTCTTAAAACAAACCAGATAATTTTTAAAAGCAGAAAGATATAAAGAGGAAAACCAGAGCAAAAGCCTCTGGCATGTAAATAATTAACATAACCATTGTGTTATCTTTTACTAACCCAAGCCAGTCTTAAAAACAATTTTAAGTAAAATGTTAAACTTTGTTTGTTAGGATCTTTGTTTATCACAAAGCTATCACACCCTTAGGGCAGCTATGAACAAGGGTGGGTACACAACTTAATTGATCTTTCACTTTGATTTGGATAGGTAACTTAAAAAGCTAAAATAAACCTTATAGCTGAAATGTTAAAATAAATTTTTACTGTTAACATTTCTCCTAGATGACCATTTTACACTAAATAATTTTGTTGAATCACATCTGTTGAATAAAAATTTTTTATCTGGCCAGGAATAGCACGTTTAACCCTTTTTTCCTGGCAAGGCCACTGCTCTACACTGACTGGGTTATTAGAAAGCCAGTTCAAGGATGGAATTAACAAATTAACAAACAGTGGCAGTTGGTATTGGGGTGCTGGTAAGATTTACAATTCTCACAAGAGTGAGAGAGACTGTAGAGGCATTTTACCATGCCTAGAGATCTCAGAAAATCTTTTAACTAATGAATTGATGCTGATATTAGCTATCAGAAGGACAAAACTGTCTTATATTTTACTTTGGTAAAGGTGTGCCAACTCTATGAGTCAGGATCTTTAAAACCACATTTAGCTTAACTAAATCTTATTTAAAACTTAAAACAAACTTTAGTTACTTAGGGGTTAACACACATTAATGAAAACAAGGTTAGCACAGACTTAAAACATACATTCTTCGTGAAGAGAAAAATTTTCCCTTTGAAAAACCGCTTTGGTTTTTGGATTCCTAACTCACAGACTATCTACCCCCCCCCCCCCCGAGGAGGGGCATTTGTGGCTAGCGAATGATTGACTGCAGTATTTGCCAATCTGTGGAGCAGGAGCTCTGTGCCGTGATTGGCTGTGCGGGCGGAACAGGCGGACTCAGTTTACCGCCGCCACGCAGAGAAAAATCTTTGAAATTTTTTTTTCTTAGGGCTAAGGTTCATTTTACAGTTTTAAAGAAAGTGGTCTAATCAGTTATTATTGGCCAAATCAAGGACCAGAGCACAAAATGGAGGGGCAGTGGTGTAGGGAGGCAGTCTGGACAAGGAAGAGTGTAGGGGCTAGGGTTAGCCAGTTTGAGCCTGGCTCCGAGTAACAGGGAAAGCTAAAACCGGTTTTGATTTGGATGGTTTAGTTTTAGTTTTAGTTTTAGGGATTGGGTTTTTTGGTGAGGCTAAAAATGTAAGTTCTTCTGTAACTGCAGCTATTTCTTTCATTAATTGAAGCTGCTCTCTCTGGTCAGCAAGGACCTTGCAGAGGGTGGAAATTCCTGTAAGGGCTCCTGAGCGTGCCCACCTGACAGAAGGATTGTCAAGGAGAGGGTCAGGCTGGAGAGCAGGGGCATAAGTGTTGGGAGAGAGATTAAAGGGAGGAGGACACCAATCGGGATTGTAGTATTTGGCAGCCTCTTTTTCTAGCAAAGCCTCATCCTCCATGGGAAGTGCTTCAGGAGAGGGAGGGTTTTGTAAAACTGGATAGAGGCGGGGGAAAGAATGCTGGGTTTCATTCTCATGTGAATTATCAATAGGAGGGTCAATAAAGGGAACTTTAGTAAGTGCGGTGGAGCCTATAGGGAGGGGAATGGGGCTTTTACTTTCATCGGGTGCTGGGAGGCTTTTATTTTGACTGGGTACTGGGGGATCAAGATCAATAATCACAGAAGGGCATGGGGATGGGGACTCTGTCCTGGACGACGGACTAGAAAGTTGCCGGACGACCTTTTCGCCCTCTGTAATAAGGTTTTTAATATCAGGTGGTTATTATAAAATTTTAAGATATAATTAATTAAATTCCAGTAATAAAAGGCAGAAACAGGTACACGTTCAGGACCAAAAGACTGATAGTGATCATTAAGACAGTCACCAATTCTTCTCCAATGCTTCTCATCTATAGTGCCTTCCTGGGGGAACCAGGGGCAAATATTTCCAATATAATCTAAAAACTTCTTTAATTCTTTCTTTTTAACCCTAGTTCTTCGTATCTTGAGTGCCTCCTTGAGTCCTTTAATGAATAAATCTTGTTTGTTAAATTCATGTCCCACGGTTTTGCTTACCTCAGCCGCTGTGACACTCTCCTCCAGATGCGACTCACGGTCGGGTATCTCCGTGGCGATCTATGCGAGTCTTTGCATTACCCACTCGGCCGCGATGACTCGGTGAATTCGGGTAGGCCTACCCTCTCGATCAGTGGAGTTCCTAGGTCCAGTAGGCTTCTTCGCCACACGTCCGGGCACCAGAATGCCCCGACCAGCAGGGCAGTGAACAGGGGCTAGGAACCTAAAAGACCTGGAATGAAAGGGACACGAGACACGAAAGAACGACAGCAAGACAAGTTTCTGATCAAGCTGCAAAATTTTATTGTGTTCACAGGCATTATAAGGCTTTGGGGAAGGAGAGGGAATGCTGGAGGAGGGGGAGGGGGAGCAAACTTCAAAGCGGAATGTTCCTTGCAACAAATGGCCGAAACCATGTTTGTTACCACAACTGTGTGTTGGCTCACTTGATTACTGATAAATGGTTTACCTGAGGGGAAATGGCCTGCCCAGGGGGGGATTAACACTTGTCTTGAGGGATTCCATTGTTTCAAAGCTTATCATCTATCAAGCAGAGAAATGGCTCCTGGCATTTTTTTAAAATATTTATTTATTTATTATTGGATAGAGACAGGGAGAAATTGAGAGAGGAGGGGGAGATACAGAGAGAGACAGAGAGACACCTGCAGTTCTGCCTCACCACTCGAGAAGCTTTCCCCTTGCAGGTGGGGACCGGGGGCTTGAACCTGAGTCCTTGCACACTGCAATGTGTGTGCTCAGCCAGGTGCGCCACCGCCCGGCCCCCAAGCCTGTCCTCTTTTAAGTGGGGCCCCCGTCCAGGCAGCGCCATGTGGGGGGATGCACGTTCTGGGGCCTCTGCCTCCACTGTGGCCCCTCGCTCCTCACAGACACTTGGCCACCCACTGCCTGGGGCGACCTGAGGCTCAGGAGGCTGCGCTGGATGGCGGTGGTCGCTCAGGACACCAGCCCCCCACCTGGCTCCCAGAATCAAGCCCAGACTTCTTGGGACCCCCAGGCTCCCTTGGCCTCGTCCTGCCCACCCCACCTCTGCCACTCACCCTGCTTTTATTTTTTATTAGCGATTCAGTGTTGATTCACAAACGTATGACATTCAGGGCGCAACCTGCCCTGCCCACCCCAAGCAGTGTCCCCACGCCTGCACTGGAAGCAGCCGGGTTCTCCCCAGCCACAGACGCGGCTCTGTTACTCCTGCCGCTGACCGTCTGTCTCTGCTCTTTTCTTCAAGGTCCCATCTCCTCTCCCTTCCAAGTCACACCTGCACCTGTTACTCCATCTGGATGAGCCTCCATGTCTCTCCTCTCTCTCCTGGAGTCAGAGCCCTCTGGACATCTTCCCGACATTTCTCCCTCTGGGAGCCCAGACCCAAACTCCTATGGGAAGCAGAGGTGGGAGTTCTGGCTGCTGTCACGGGTCTCCACCGCTGTCACTCACCCTCAGCCCCCACACACACTCACACTCACATTCACCCTCACACACATACACACTCAAACTAACTCACTCACATCAAACACACACACACTTACACTCACTCACATTCACACACACATACACACTCACTCACATTAAACACACACTCACACACATACACTTACATTAAACACTCACACACACACACACTCATACACATTCACTCACACACACTCATACATGCACATACTCATACACTTACACACACACACTCACACACACACTCACTCACACACACACTTACACTCACACACATTCACTCACACACACACACTCTCACACACACACACACTCATACACTTATACACACACACACTCACACACTCATACATGCACATACTCATACACTTACACACACACACTCACACACACACTTACACTCACACACACACTCACACACACACTCACTCACACACACACTTACACTCACACACATTCACTCACACACACACTTACACTCACACACACACACTCATACACTTACACACACACACACTCACACACACTCATACATGCACATACTCATACACTTACACACACACTCACACACTTACACTCACACACATTCACTCACACACACACTTACACTCACACACACACTCATACACGCACATACTCATACACTTACACACACACACTCACACACACACTCATACACGCACATACTCATACACTTACACACACACTCACACACACACTTACACTCACACACATTCACTGACACACACACTTACACTCACACACACACTCATACACGCACATACTCATACACTTACACACACACACTCACACACATTCACTCACACACACACTTACACTCACACACACTCATACACGCACATACTCATACACTTACACACACACACACTCACACACACACTCATACACGCACATACTCACACACTTACACACACACTCACACACACACTCATACACGCACATACTCATACACTTACACACACACACTCACACACACACTCATACATGCACATACTCATACACTTACACACACACACTCATACACACACTTACACTCACACATATTCACTCACACACACACTTACACTCACACACACACTCATACACACACATACTCATACACTTACACACACACTCACACACACTCATACATGCACATACTCATACACTTACACACACTCACACACACACTTACACTCACACACATTCACTCACACACACACTTCCACACACACACACACACACTCATACATGCACATACTCATACACTTACACACACTCACACACACACACTCATACACGCACACACTCACACACTTACACACACACACACTCACACACACACTCATACACGCATACTCATACACTTACACACACACACACACACTCACACACACTTACACTCACACACATTCACTCACACACACACTTACACTCACACACACTCACACACACACTCACACACACTTACACTCACATTCACTCACACACACACACACTCATACACGCACATACTCATACACTTACACACACTCACACTCACACACACTTACACACACACTCATACACACTCACACACACATTTACACACACACACACTTAAACTCACACACATTCACTCACACACACACTTACACACACACACACACACATACACACACACACACACACACACACACACTGCTCTCCACTTTGAGCCACGTGCCATTTCCTTCACTCTCCCTTGGCTCATTCCGGTCACTGGGCACATCCTCAGTCTGTGGGTGATGACAAGGGGCACTGACACACACCCTCGTGGGCCTGTGATTTGGCTGTGGAGGTGGTGGTGGGCGCAGGAATGCAGACGAGGGTGTGGGCACTGGTGGCGTGTCAGCATCTCTGGTCTCTCTAGCACCATCTCTGGTCTCTCTATCACCATCTCTGGTCTCTGCATCTCCAGCTCTGGTCTCTCCATCACCATCTCTGGTCTCTACCACTGTCTCTGGTCTCTCCACCACCATCTCTGGTCCCTGCATCACCATCTCTGGTCTCTGCATCACCATCTCTGGTCTCTGCATCACCATCTCTGGTCTCTCTAGCACCATCTCTGGTCTCTGCATCACTGTCTCTGGTCTCTGCATCACGGTCTCTGGTCTCTGCATCACTGTCTCTGGTCTCTCCATCACCATCTCTGGTCTCTGCATCACCGTCTCTGGTGTCTCCATCACCATCTCTGGTCTCTCCATCACCATCTCTGGTCTCTGCATCACCATCTCTGGTGTCTCCATCACCGTCTCTGGTCTCTCCATCACCATCTCTGGTCTCTGCATCACCGTCTCTGGTCTCTCCATCACCATCTCTGGTCTCTGCATCACCATCTCTGGTCTCTCCATCACCATCTCTGGTCTCTCCATCACCATCTCTGGTCTCTGCATCACCGTCTCTGGTGTCTCCATCACCGTCTCTGGTCTCTGCATCACCATCTCTGGTCTCTCCATCACCATCTCTGGTCTCTCCATCACCATCTCTGGTCTCTGCATCACCATCTCTGGTCTCTGCATCACCGTCTCTGGTCTCTGCATCACCGTCTCTGGTGTCTCCATCACCATCTCTGGTCTCTGCATCACCATCTCTGGTCTCTGCATCATCATCTCTGGTCTCTGCATCACCATCTCTGGTCTCTGCATCACCGTCTCTGGTGTCTCCATCACCATCTCTGGTCTCTGCATCACCGTCTCTGGTCTCTCCATCACCATCTCTGGTCTCTGCATCACCGTCTCTGGTCTCTGCATCACCGTCTCTGGTGTCTCCATCACCATCTCTGGTCCCTGCATCACCATCTCTGGTCTCTGCATCACCATCTCTGGTCTCTCCATCACCATCTCTGGTCTCTGCATCACCATCTCTGGTCTCTGCATCACCGTCTCTGGTCTCTGCATCACCATCTCTGGTCTCTCCATCACCATCTCTGGTCTCTCCATCACCATCTCTGGTCTCTGCATCACCATCTCTGGTCTCTGCATCACCGTCTCTGGTGTCTCCATCACCGTCTCTGGTCTCTCCATCACCATCTCTGGTCTCTGCATCACCGTCTCTGGTCTCTGCATCACCATCTCTGGTCTCTGCATCACCGTCTCTGGTCTCTCCATCACTGTCTCTGGTCTCTGCATCACCGTCTCTGGTCTCTGCATCACCGTCTCTGGTGTCTCCATCACCATCTCTGGTCTCTGCATCACCGTCTCTGGTCTCTCCATCACCATCTCTGGTCTCTGCATCACCATCTCTGGTCTCTGCATGACCATCTCTCGTCTCTGCATCACCGTCTCTGGTCTCTGCATCACCATCTCTGGTCTCTGCATCACCATCTCTGGTCTCTGCATCACCGTCTCTGGTCTCTGCACCACCGTCTCTGGTCTCTGTATCACCATCTCTGGTCTCTCCATCACCATCTCTGGTCTCTGCATCACCATCTCTGGTCTCTGCATCACCATCTCTGGTCTCTCCATCACCGTCTCTGGTCTCTGCATCACCATCTCTGGTCTCTGTATCACCATCTCTGGTCTCTGCACCACCGTCTCTGGTCTCTGCACCACCGTCTCTGGTCTCTGCATCACCATCTCTGGTCTCTCCACCACCATCTCTGGTCTCTGCATCACCGTCTCTGGTCTCTGCATCACCGTCTCTGGCTGCTGAGACGTCTGGGTTGTTCAGCTGCCTGGCGGCTCCCTCCTGCAGCCCAGGCCTACTCTCCTCCTGACACAGCAGAGGTGCCTCAGGTCTCTGGTGCCAAGTCTCTGAGCTGCAGACAGCCACCACACTGCCCCCCACTGAAGAAGGAAGCTGTGTGAGCAGAGCCAGGCCTGAGGAGGACGGGCCTGTCCCTGAGGGAGGCAGGATGCCACGTCCTGGCTGGTGAGGTCGTACAGACAACATGGCGTTAGGAATCCCAGAATCCCCCGAGAAGGGCCAGGTGGTGGCTCCCCTGGTTGAGCGTGCCTGTTACAGTGAGCAAGGGCCAGGGTTCAAGCCCCCTGATCCCCAACTGCTAGGAGGAAGCTTTGCAAGTGGTGAAGCAGGGCTGCAGGTGTCTCTGTCTCTCTGTCTCTCTCTATCCCCCCTCCTCTCTTGATTTTTGGCTGTCTCTCTATCCAATAAATGAAGATAACTAAAAAATAAAAATTAAGGGGAGTCAGGTGGTAGCACAGTGGGTTAAGTGCAGTGGGTTAAGCTCAGGTGACACAAAGCACAAGGCCCGGCATAAGGATCCCGGTTCAAGCCCCCGGCTCCCCACCTACAGGGGAGTCGCTTCACAGGCAGTGAAGCAGGTCTGCAGGTGTCTGTCTTTCTCTCCCCCTGTCCTCCTGTTTTCTCTTGATTTCTCTCTGTCCTACCCAACAGCAATAACAACAACGATAAACAACAAGGGCAACAAAAATGGGAAAAATGTCCTCCAGGAGCGGTGGACTTGTAGTGCTGGCACCAAGCTCCAGCAATAACTCTATTTAAAAAAAACAATTAAAAATAAAAATGGAAATGAAAAGAAGACTCCACCTAGGTTGATGAACTTTGTGTTTATTAGAATCCCACTCTGACATAACTCCAGGGCTTCTCTGTGTGGGTGGAGAGAGATTTTGACAAGTTCTGCTTCCCTCTCTCAGCCCCGTCACCATTTCTTAGTCCTGAACACCACGTGCTGGTGATGGCCTCAGGCTCCGGCTCCTGAGAGGACGTGGCATCAGCTGTCTCTTCCCTGGGGGATTTGAGAGGAAAGACTCAAGTCAATGAAAAACACTGTCAGACGCTCGCGTGAGCTACGACCCCAACTCCCCGGCCTTACTCCTGGCTAGAGCTGGGTGTTGTGACACCTCCCTCTTTTAATGAGTGTTAGGAGTGACACTGGTGAGGATTCAGAAAGATATTGGAACATGGGGGCCATCTCTGGCTTTTTAAAGTCTGGACTGACTTCACAACACACACTTCTCCAGGAAGTACTCTAAGGGAAGAGAGGGGAGGGCTGTGTTTCCGGCAGTGGGGCAGGGGCTCACTGCACGGAGCACACACATTCCCCTGCACAAGGACCCAGGTTCAAGCACCCTATCCCCACCGGCAGGGGGAGAGCTGCTCAGGTGGGGAAGCAGGGCAGCAAGTGTCTGGCTTTGGTGAGCAAAGGATGGAGGAGAGTTTGGGGTGGGCTCTTCGTCTCCCCTTGTGGGTACTTGCAGGGCTAGGACTGGAGAGATCTGTCTGAAAGCCGGGTCTCACTGCTTTCTGGCCCAGAGCAGCCCTGCTCCGTGTCTTAATGTGCCGTCCGTCTGCCTCCTTGCGTGAAGCGCAAAGATTCTGTCTCTGTATCTCTGACCTCCAGCCCTCCGGCCCCCCGGGACAAAGAGGCAGCCTCAGCCAGGTGCTGAGGTGTGAGCTGTGAGAACAGGGCCCTGAGGAAGTAGATGAGAGGCTCTAGGGTGGCACGGACCTCGGCGGGCCCCGTGGCCTCCCTAGCATGGGGACTTGTGCCTGCCGCACTGGAGCCGGCTGGCAGACTGCTTGAAGCTCCTCTCGTAGGTGGGCAGGCTCTCCTGGAAGCAGTACACGGACTGCCGGTCACACTCACAGGCCCGCAGCCCACAGGGACAGCTGCCACCAGGACCAAGGGCACATTCACCTGCAGAGAGATGGCGTGTCACAGGCCGTTCCTGGCTCACGCCCAGCACTGAGGCCTAAGGTGGAGGAGGAGGGGGTCAGTGGCCAGGTGGCTCAGCCAGGGCAGGCCACACCACGCCAGCGGAAGGTGCTCAGACCAGTGGAGTTTAGGCTGCGGGTGTGGGTCCACCTGCCAACGCCCACGTCCAGTGAGAAGCAGTTACGGAAGCCAGACCTCCCACCTGCTGCTCCATACAGACCCTGGTCCAGGCTCCCAGAGGGATGAAGAGCAGGGAGCCTCCCGTGGAGGGAGGGACAGGAGCTCTGGTGCTGGGAGCTGTGTGGGTCGTGCTCCGTGATCCTGGCCTTCTCATCATCATGGACTCGCGATTAAAAAGAGCTGGATAGTCTGCTGGCCTGAGCGGGTCACATGCTGCTGACAGAGCCGCGGTGCGGGACGTGGTGGGCGTGTGAAGGGGCGTCTAGAAGCTGCTGGTGCCCGTCCCTGCCCCCCCTCAGCTACTCGTCCAGCTCACTCTTCATGACCCGGGTCTCCTACTAGCGCCCTGCTGGATCTCCATCCCCAGTGGAATGCAAAATCAGGAAGGGAGTGACTCTGCCTCGTCTGTCCAGGTGTGCCCAACACACAGACAGATGCCAGCACATAGACACCAGCACACAGACAGACAGACGTCAGCACACAGACACCAGCACACAGACAGACAGACGTCAGCACACAGCAGAGGCTCAGCAGACCTTCAGTAAATAAATATGGGAGGAAAGTCTCCTGGGTCCTGGGAATCAAATGTTTCTTCTTTGGCCAAGTCACCACTAGATGGAGATGTTTCATTTCATAGTGTGTGAGAGAGGGAGTGAGTGTGTGAGTGTGTGAGTGACTGTGAGAGTGTGTGAGTGTGTGTGTGTGTGTGAGTGAGTATGTGAGTGAGTGACTGTGAGAGTGTGAGTGTGTGTGAGTATGTGTGTGAGTGACTGTGAGTGTGAGTGTATGAGTGAGAGTGTGTGTGTGTGAGTGTATGAGAGTGTGAGAGTGTGTGTGTGTGAGTGTGAGAGTGTGAGTGTGTGAGAGTGTGTGTGAGTGAGAGTGTGAGTGTATGAGTGAGAGTGTGAGAGTGTGTGAGTGTGAGAGTGTGAGTGTGTGAGAGTGTGTGAGTGTGTGTGTGTGTGAGTGAGTGACTGGGAGAGTGTGAGTGTGTGTGAGTGAGTATGTGTGTGAGTGACTGTGAGTGTGAGTGTGAGTGTATGAGTGAGAGTGTGAGAGTGTGTGTGTGTGTGAGTGAGTGAGAGAGTGTGAGTGTATGAGAGTGTGAGAGTGTGTGTGTGTGAGTGTGAGAGTGTGAGTGTGTGTGAGTGTGTGAGTGTGTGTGTGTGTGTGAGTGAGTGACTGTGAGAGTGTGAGTGTATGAGTGAGAGTGAGAGTGTGTGTGTGAGAGAGTATGTGAGTGTGTGAGTGACTGTGAGAGTGTGAGAGTGTGTGTGTGAGTGAGTGTGTGAGTGTGTGAGTGTGTGTGTGTGACTGTGAGTAACTGCATGTGTGTGTGTGTGTGTGTGAGTGTATGTGTGTGTGTGACTGTGTGAGTGTGCATGTATGTGTGTGGGTTAGTGTGTGTGTGTAAGTGCATGTGTGTGTATGTGTGTGTGTGTTAGTGTGACTGTGTGTGTGAGTGAGTGTGTGTGAGGCTCAGCTACCTTTTTAGAAGTAGCTTCAGTCCGAGTTCTGAGGGATGGAGACAAGATGAGGCAGGGGTCAGGCAGTCGTGGAGCTGGTTAACTGCACATAGTATGAAGCGCAAGGACCCACACAGGATCTGGGTTCGAGCCCCCGGTCCCCACCTACAGGGGGATCACTTCGAGAGTGGTGAAGCAGGGCGGCAGGTGTCTCTCTTTCTCTCCCCGTCTCCCCTCTCCTCTGTCTCTCTGTCCTGCCTGATAAACTGGCCTCCAGGAACAGTAGGTTTGTAGTGCTGGTGCCGAGCCCCAGCGCTGACCCTGGAGGCCAAAATACATGGATCGAGAATGAAGAGGAGGATGCAGGTGAGGACGAGGACGAGATGAGGCGGCACTCTCGGCTTCACAGTGAGAAGGAAGGAGAAGTGAGGCTGCGTCTGCCTGCTGTCTCCCCCTGCAGTGTCCACACTCCCTGCGGGGGGCTGTCCTCCTGCGGACCTCACAGCAAGCTGCCGCCCACCCTCATGAGACTGTCAGGGACATTCACACCTCTGGCTCCTGCTCTCCTTCTCTCCCGCTGTTCCCATGGTGCCTGGGCCACCTCTGCCCTCCTCCTCCCCACTCCGTCCTGAGCATCCTTCCAGCTCCATCAAGCCCCAGCACCCTCAGCACCCACCACGGGGCCCCTACACAGCCCCGTCCCCGTTCACACGTGTGTCTGCTGCAGGACCAGAGTCCTGGGGCCCCGCGGGCTGTGTGGCTGGTCTTCTCAGGCGACCAGGACGAGGGTCCGGGGCTTCCACACCCAGGGACCTGCCCCACGTGCTCTGACTGGGGAAGCCCATTTTCTAAGAAGCCCGAGAGCAGCAGACGGCCCTGCCGGCTTCCCCCGAAAGTCAGGTGGAGACCAGCTCCCATCTGTGCACCGGCCGAGACACCCAACCTCACCTCCCGCCTCTCCTGCTCCCTGGCGTTGAGTTCTGAGCCCAAAGGGCTCCTTCCAGAGGGGCCTTCCTCAGCTGCCCTCCCCTCCGTCTGCCCCTTGCCATGTCCTGATGACTCACAGCACCTGTGACACCCAAATGTACCATCACTAGGAAACGCTGGGCCCACCTCCCTGTCTGAATGCGAGCTTCCAGGCAAGGAACCTTCCTTCCTTCCTTCCTCTAATATTTTTATTTATTATTGGACAGAGACGGAGATAAGTTGAGAGAAGAGGGGGATACAGCAAGGAAGAGAAAGACGGAGAGACACCGCAGCCCTGCTTCACCACTCGGGAAGGTTCCCCTGCAGGTGGGGACCAGGGGCTGGAACCCGGCTCCTTGTGCACTGTAGCATGTGCGCTCTACCAGGTGTGCCACCACCTGGCCCCAGGAATCTTTCTATTGCTGACTTCAAACCCCAACACACACAAGAAATTCTCTACCTTCACTGTGGCCAGATTTGCCGTCTGTGGGATAGTGAGAGGAGGAGGTGGAGGTGAGGAGGAGGAAGAGGGAGAGGAGGAAGGAAGATGATGAGGAGGAGGAGGTGGAGGAGGAAGAGGAGGAGGAGGTGGAGGAAGGGTAGAAGGAGGAAGAGGAGTAGTATGTGGAGGTGGAGGAGGAAGAGGAGGAAGTGGAAGAGGAGAAAGAGGAGGAGGAGGACAGGAGGGAGCTCTGGCAGCAGAGCCTGCACAGAGCTGCAGCTGCAGTCTGGACTCCAGGGAGGCGGCGGCTTCTCTCCAGATCTGCATGTCTTGGCTTCTAATGGCGGTGCAGACTCTAACATTGATGATTTCCTCAGCCTTTCCAGTCAGCCCCTCAGCAACATCGCGATACTTGGGGCAGCACAACAGCCTGACTAGGCTACCTTGCCATGTGCAGGGCTCTGGTTCAAGCCCAGGCCCCATCACTGGAGGGAGCCTGAGTGCTGGTGTGCGTGTGCCATGCGTGCGTGTGTGTGTGCGCATGCGTGCGTGTGCATGCGTGTGTGTGCATGCATGCATGTGCGTGTTTCTTTCTGTTTGAGTGTGAAGCCCAGCAGTGGCAACCACAACACGCACTTTGTCAAGGTCTGCCCGGCCTCTGGCTAGGATCCAGGGGTGTGGGGACAAGTGCGGCCACACTGGGAGCCTGTGGGAACAGATGCCCCTGAGCCAGCCAGGCTTGTCCCCTGCTCTTACACCTGGAATCATCTTGACGGGTCAAGAGCCGAAGCAACAGAGAAACAAGTAGGTGATGAGGGGGTTTCAGGTGAAGATAAACACCAGCACAGGCTGTGTGAGCCCTGCTCACCCCAGCGGGATGGAGGGCCAGCCGCCCCGGACGGACGTGTGGAGCTGCAGTAAACACCCGCCCCTCACACACATCAGTTTCCTCACAGTGCCAGTATCTCTCTTGAGGCCAAGCAGCCTTCCCTCCCTCCCTCCAGGTATCTCCCGGGTGGGTAGGAGATACACGCCCCCCATTAGTGAGTGCTCAGAGCTGCCTGGTGCTCCCCACTCCCCACTCCCACCCAGGACTCCAGCCCAGGGCACGCCATGGCCAACCACAAACACAAGAGTGGTGACGTGGCAGAAAAAAGAAATAAATGCAGTTGAGGGGGGAAGACATTTGCAGACAGCAACCCCAGTGCTTCCCCTTTTTGGCTGAGGGAGAAGGCAGAGCCTGGGAGAGGCACAGGCAGCAGGAGGCTGGCAGCGGGTCTCTGGGCCTCTGCCTCCCACACCAGGTCCCTTCCAGCTCTGTGCTGGGGCGAGTGTGGGTGGGGTGGGGTGTCACCACCTTATGTAAGCTGCTCAGAGGGAGGACAAGCTCCCAGTCCCTGCCAGCCCTAGGCAGGTTGGCCCCGGAGCTCAGGTTACTGGCTTTTCTTGACACTAATCACCCAGTGACATTTAGAGAGAGGGACAGACCAGGCTGTTTTTTTCTCCCTTTCCCCCCCCTGCTCATCACCTGCATCCAGGAGCAGCTACCCATTGCTAGGCAGCCAGGCTGGGGTGGGGTTTCAGCAAGCTGGAGGCCAGGGGTGGTTGATCCTTCTGAGTAGCTCCATCTTCCCAAGCAAGACTTGTAGCCCACCTGCCTGCTAGCTGTCAGGCTCAGGCAAAACCACTAAAGTCACGGGCCCCTTTGAACACAACTAAAATAGACTCCTAGCTTCTTCCCACACCAAGACTCCTAATTTCATCTGCTCTATTCCTACCTTTGTGTTCCTGCTTTATATCTCACTGCCTTTCAGCCACCAAGCTGCAGATGCTGCCATGTGGCATCCTGACCTCCCTGGGCAGACGCCCTCACCATGTGTCCTGGAGCCTCCCCTCCCCAGAGCCCTGCCCCACTAGGGACAGACAGACACAGGCTGGGGGTGTGGATCCACCTGCCAACACCCATGTCCAGTGGAGAAGCAATAACAGAAGCCAGAACTCCCACCTTCTGCTCCCCATAAAGAGTTTGGTTCCATGTTCCCAGAGGGATAAAGAACAGGGAAGCTTCCCATGAAGGGAATGGGACAGGGACTCTGGTGGTGGGAGCTGTGTGGAATTATGTCCCTGTGATCTTAAAGTCTTGTCCATCATTATTAAATCACTAATAAAAATTAAAAAGAAAAAGTAACATAGCATCTCTGAAGGAGGTGTGGGTGGGGAGCTGTAACTCTACAAGAGGTTAGTGACATCAACTCTGGGTGCAGGAACAGAGGAGATGCTTCAAAGGAACCTCAGTTCTAAGCTCTGATAAAGAGTACCCCATTGCTCTTCCACAGAGTAAAGAGGTAGGAGTGGGGGAAAGAGAGAAAATAAAGGGAGGAAGGGAGGAAGGGAGGAAGGGAGGAAGGGAGGGAGGGAGGGAGGGAGGGAGGAAGGAAGGGAGGGAGGACCCCCTGCTTCTTTTTTATTTTGTTTTATAATTTTTATTTATAAAATGGAAACACTGACAAGACCATAGGATAAGAGGGGCACAATTCCACACAGTTCCCACCACCAGAGCTCCATGTCCCATCCCCTCCAGTGGAAGCTTCCCTGTTCTTTATCCCTCTGGGAGGATGGACCCAAATTCTTCATGGGGAGCAGAAGGTGAGAGTTCTGGCTTCTGTCATTGCTTCTCCACTGGACATGGGTGTTGGCAGGTGGATCCACACCCCCAGCCTGTGTCTGTCTGTCCCTAGTGGGGCAGGGCTCTGGGGAGGGGAGGTTCCAGGACACATGGGTGAGGGCGTCTGCCCAGGGAGGTGGGGTTAGAAACCCCTACTTGTAATAGGAGTGTGCTGGCCTGCTATGACATAGCAGGCCGAGGCCATTACAAGGATGCACAGACAGATGGACGTCACAGGAGCACAAGACGGGTGAGATCTGAACTGGAGACCCAGTGTGGGGCGGCCCTCACACAGCAGAAATCCCCTCCTAGCCATTTCTCCACATTCTCCATCCCTGGACACCCAGGAACACCAGAGGAGAGACAGGTCCTGGATGGCACTTCCAGGAAGTGACGGTCATTTAAGGCGACACGCATTGGGTGGCACTAAGTTCACGCTGCCTAAAGCACATAATGAAACAGTCTCTGCTTAGACCTAGACAGCTTCCTCTCCTGCCTCCTATTACACGTCCCTCAGTCACTCCACTGAAACCGTCTCTGCTTAGACCTAGACAGCTTCCTCACCTGCCTCCTATTACACACCCGAGTCACTCCAAAGCTACCCTTGTCAGACAAAGCAAGGACTGCAAAAGCTGAATAAGGGCAAGACACTGGCACACTTTAGTGATGGCTCTTTAGTCACTAGCAGGCCACCCCATCACCTGGGACCCTAGTTAGGGAGTCCTGAGATTCCCACACAGACATGATGGGCTTAGGCCTCTAACAGACCCCTCTCTCCATTATCACTGGTCGTCTCCATTAGGAACAACATAATGGACCCCTCTGTGGACCCCTACAGGTCTTGGTCCTCAATGCGGATCAACAATGATGGGGACTGTCCCATTCTCTGAAGGGAGATTGCACAACATACTCTGCCTATCACCCAAGGAAGATGGGTCCTGAAATTAGTGCAGCCTGGAATGTTCCCAGCTGTGACCACAGGATGTGAGCTCAGACCTACAGGGATGCAGACATCACACAGGCTCCTGTGCTGAATATGGGTCCCATGTCAAACAGGTGGGGTTTACAGTCAATAATATTTATATACTTTCCTCATATTTGGGAGCTACTCTCTTCCCTGATCCAGCTTTCTAGTCCTTTTTCCAACCATGACATCATCTCCCCAGACAATAATCTGGGCCCACCTGCATATTAGATGTCAGGCTCAGGCAAAAACTAGTAAAGTCATGGGCTCTCTGGAATATACCTAAAATAGACCTACAGCTTTTTCCAAAATGGAGACCCCAAATCTTCATCTGCAATATTCTTGCCTTTAGGCTCATGATTAGTCAACAATTTGTTTGGCTTTATATGTTAACTCTTTTTCAGCCACCAGGTTCCAGATGCTACCATGATGCCAACTGGACTTCCCTGGACAGACGACCCCACCCATGTGTCCTGGAGCTCAGCTTCCCCAGAGCCCTGCCCCACTAGGGAAAGAGAGAGAGACAGACTGGGGGTGTGGATCCATCTGCCAACACCCATGTTCAGCGGGGAAGCAATTACAGAAGCCGGACCTTCCACCTTCTGCATCCCACAATGACCCTGGGTCCATGCTCCCAGAGGGATAGAGAATGGGAAAGCTATCGGGGGAGGGGATGGGATACGGAGATCTGGTGGTGGGAACTGTGTGGAGTTGTACCCCTCTTATCCTATAGTCTTGTCTGTGTTTCCATTTTATAAATAAAAAATTAAAAAAATGTTCTGCAGACACCTATTACAGGAAAATGAGAAATTCTACCCATGTGTCAATAACTGTATTATCAACGATAAAGTCCCCAAGAAAATGATTTTTAAAAAGATGATTTCTAGGCATGTGTGTTCAGGTGCACACACACCCTGCACATGCACGTGTCTGTGTGCACGTGTGTGCAGCCATGCACTGTGTACACACACACACAGACACACACGTGTGCATGTATAAGAACACACGTGCATGTCCATGTGCTGTGCATAGGGACCTGTGGAAGGGAGACCACAAGCCGGGCGAGAAGTGAGTCCTGGGGCTCCTGGGTGTGCCCGCCTGGTGGGAGGAGGTGGTCAGAACTCCAGCCCCGACCTCCACGGGCACCTGGTAGGAAAGTGGGTGACAGTTTGGGAGCCAGGTGCCGGCTCCCCCTGGGGTCCCTCCCCCCTGCCCTGTCCAGAGGTCTGTCCCGCTGTGACCCAGATGGAAGCCTGACCCCCACAGAAAGGGAAGCTTGGCCCTGTGGACTTGCAGAGTCTCTCTCTCCCTCTCTATCAGGAAACGCGGATCAGATCATGCGTTGCCCAGGTGAGCCAGCTCCCAGCCCCAGCTTCCTGTCAGATGTGTCTGCCCTCCGCACATCTGCTTCCCAGCTGCCCCCATGGGACTGGGTGTCAGGGCCACCGCTGAGGGCTGGGCACCCCTCCCTTCACCTTCCTGCTCTCACCATGGTCTCCCCCTCACACACCTCAACACCACAGGAGCTCCCTCCCGCCCTCTCCCCCCTCCCAGCTGCTTCTGTGACCCCCCATGTCCGCCCACCCAGCAGCCGCTAGGTGCTTGGCGCACAGTTGGCCTGAACAAGCGTTTGTTGAACTGAAAGACGGCTGAGCTGCTCTGTGAGTACGTGACAGACGCAGGGAGGAGTGTTCCCAACGGCAGCTGCCGAGGGAGGCTGCATGGTTCAGTGTCCTCTCCAGCCAGCAGCTATCCACCAAGCGCGTGCGACACGCCAGGCCCAGGCTCTGTGTTCCCGGAGGGTCCCGGGTCCCGGGCAGCAGTGGGCAAGAGAGGGAGACACAAGAGGATGCTGGGACTCTGGGAATGGCTGCTGCTCATCTTACAGCATGTGGAAGAAAACTCATCTCAACAAGCTCTCTGGCTCTCAGCGGAGAGAGAGGTGGTGAGAGGTGGGCCCGGGTTCGAGGGCACTGCACGGAGAAGGCTACTCACAGACCACGGTGCCGTTGGTGAGGTGGAACTGGTAGTTGTTGAGTAGAGGCTGGCAGCCCTGCTGCTTCAGCTTCTCGTAGCAGCAGTCATGAGCCAGGCAGCACCTGCACCGGAGGCCACATGTCAGGACCCGCTGGGGAGGCGGCTTCCAGAAGAATCGGGCTGAGCGCACATGTTACGGTGCACAAGGACCGGGTTCAAGCCCCCGGTCCCCACCTACAGGGGGGAAGCTTTGCAAGTGGTGAAGCAGGGCTGCAGGTGTCTCTCTGTCTCTCTCTATCTCTATCTCCTGCTTCCTCTCAAGTTTTGGCTGACTTTACCCAACAAAAGAATAAAAAATTTTTTTAAATCTTGAAAAAAATGAGGAAGCTCCCAATGGAAGGGATAGGTAGGACATAGAACTCTGGGGTTGGGACAGACCCCTGCAGACCTGCTTCACCACTGTGAAGTGTCCTCCCTACAGGTAGGGAGTGGGAGCTTGAACCCAGATCCTTGTGTGGGTTTCTGCACTTAGTACCATGTGGATTGTACCCCTGTGATCTTACAATCTTGTTAATTATTATTAAATCTCTAATAAAAAAAAGAGTGGTCTGGGAGATAGCGCAGTGAATAAAGCACTGGACTCTCAAGCATGAGGTCCTGAGTTCAATCCCCAGCAGCACATGTACCAGAGTGATGTCTGGTTCTTTCTCTCTCTCTTCTTATCTTTCGCATTAATAAATAAAGTCTGAAAGAAAGAAAGAAAGAAAGAAAGAAAGAAAGGAAGAAAGAAAGAAAGAAAGACCATTGTGGACAGGGGAGATAACATAATGGTTATGCAAACAGACTCTCATGCCTGAGAATCCAAAGTCCCAGGTTCAATCCCCTGTACCACCATAAGCCTCCCCCCCCCCAGGGCTCTGTTCTGGCTCCTAGGCTATTTAATATTTACATCAATGACCTCCCAGAATCTTCTTCAAGGAAGTTCATCTACGCCGATGACATCTGCTGTGCAACTCAGGCATCCAAGTTCGACATCCTCGAGGAAACACTCACGAAAGACATGTCTCTGATATCTGATTCCTGTAAAAAATGGCGACTAATCCCTAGCACTGCAAAAACGGTATCATCTGTTTTCCATCTACACCATGCCTCGGCCTCGCGTGAGCTTAATGTGCAGCTTGGCGATACGAGAATCCGGCACGAAGCCCAGCCAGTCTATCTTGGCGTTACTCTCGATCGCACCTTGTCATTTCACGAACATCTCATAAAAACTGCAACAAAGGTGGGCGCGAGGAATCACATCATTGCAAGACTGGCCAGCTCCTCATGGGGCGCGAGCACTTCCACACTACGATCATCCTCTCTGGCATTATGCTATTCCACTGCAGAATACTGTGCCCCAGTATGGTTCCGCAGCCCCCATGTCCACTTGGTCGACTCCAAATTATATTCCTCCATGAGGATCATTTCTGGAACCATCCGTTCCACCCTGGTTCCATGGCTGCCAGTTCTTAGCAACATCACCCCACCAGATATTCGTCGGGATGCGGCATCATCTAAGTTCATTTCCCACGTCTACGCTCGACCGGACCTGCCAATATACGCGGATATCTTCGCCCACCCTGTCCAACGCTTGACGTCTCGTCACCCAATCTGGTCCCCTACGCCTACACTGAACTTCTCTGTTCCAGTCTCTTGGAAACAGAGTTGGCAGTCAGCTGAGGTAAAGAACAAACACCTCATCACAGACCCCTGCGAGCGTCAACCCGGCTTTGACCTAGCATGTTATGATTGGTCCCTCCTCAATCGCTATGGAACAGGCCATGGCCGGTGCGCCGCTATGTTCCATCGCTGGGGGGCCAGAGACGACCCAAACTGCCCCTGCGGCTCCAGACAGACTATGACCCACATAGTCAATGACTGCCACCTCTCCAGATTCAAAGGAGGTCTCGAAACTTTACATCAGGCTCAACCTGACGCTGTTGACTGGCTATGGAAGAAGGGCAAACGCTAGAAGAAGAAGAAGAACCATAAGCCTGAGCTGAGCAGTGCTCTAATATGTCTCTCTGTGTCTCTCTCTATCTGCGTCATTCTCATAAATAAATAGATAAATAAAACAAACAAAATGTTTTTTAAAGACAATTGTGAGCCCTTCCCAGTACTGACAGCTGCTCTCCTCGCCCCGACAGCCCTAGGAAGTGAGAAGCTCGGGCCTCTTTTCCAGGAGAGGGGACACCCCTCAGAGAGGGGATTTCTCCAGGAAGACACAGCTGTGGAGTGAGAGGCCCAGGACCCAGCTCTAGGCCCATCGCCAGTCTCTCACTGGGCAGGAATTTACCCAGAACCTTCCAGGTGCCCGGCACTGGCCACCTCGGAGAAGACAGCTGTCTGCAGAATCTCACACCATCCTCTAGCCTTTGCTTTCCTGGTGCTCAGAGCCAGCTGGGGTCCCGAGGAAGAACACCCAGAGCACGGAGTCGGGGCAACTCCCGTCCATTCCTCTGACCACCGTTTGGAAGACAGGTAGGCGGGGGTCTGGGGCAGTCTGCTGAGATGCAGAGAGGAGGCCTGGCCGACGCCTTGGGCCGGTGCAGCCCCCCTCACTGGCCCCATCAGCAGCCCTCTGCTGTCTGTCTCCTTGGGCCAAGAGCCTGAACGTCTTGTTGGCCTTCGCACCTGGAAGCAGGAGGTGTGGGGTGTCAAGAAGGAGCCCCGGGTTCACAGCAGGGAAAGACAGCTCAAACCTTTGGCCCTTAGGAGCTGTCTGTGTTTGGGCTTCACCGCTTGCCCCTAACAGGCTCCACTGTCCTTGTCTGTCTGCAGGAAGCGGTCCCTGGGCCTTGGCCAGTCGCAGCAAGAGACAAGTGAGTCCTGAGTAGAGCACCAGTCCTGGTGCCCGGCACACATCAGCCTCTTTTTTTTCTACCAGGGTTATTGCTGGAGCTTTGTGTCTGCACTATGAATCCACTGCTCCTAGAGGCCATTTTTTCTATTTTTTAAATTCTTTTTAGATTTTATTTACTTATCAGTGAGACAGATAGGAGGAAAGAGAAAGAACCAGACATCACTCTGGTCCATGTGCTGCCAGGGATTGAACTCAGGACCTCATGCCTGAGAGTCCAGTGCTTTATCCACTGCACCACCTCCCGGGCCAACAATCTTTTTCTTTCTATTTTTTTTTTAATTTCCTTATTGGAGGATTAATGGTTTACAGTCAACAGTAAAATGCAATTGTTTGTACATGTGTAATATTTCTCAGTTTTCCACATAATAATTCAACCCCCACTAGGTCCTCTTTTCTTTCTATTTTTATTTGGCAGGACACAGAGAAATTGAAAGCGGAAGGAGAGACAGAGAGGAGAAGGACAGACACCTGCAGACCTGCTTAACCACTTGTGAAGCGTACTTCCTGCAGGTGGGGGGTAAGGGCTTGAACCCAGATCCTTGTGTGGGTTTTTGCACTTAGTACCATGTGCACTTACCCAGATGCACCACCGCCTACCCCCTCTGCATCCCAGAAAGTATGAGACGAGTCTTGCAAAGATGCCCACAGAGCAGCAGACCACATGCCGACTTCCTGGCATGGTGGGCACTGGGCTACCACTGAGGCTATGGCCTCTGGAAGCAGGCTCTGGCCCCGGGCACCTCAGGAACCAGCCTCTGACGCACGTCAGATTCCACCTCACAGGCTTCTGCTACTGGTGCTGCCCGCGCCCTGACATCTTCACTTTCCTACCTCGGTCTCCGGACTTACTGCAGCTGTGCACACTCACCTGTCAGTGTCATCCACTGGGGTGCCCTTGCCCCCCAGGCCGCAGTAGCACCCATATCCGTAGTAGGAGAACAAGGCACTCCGGCCCGTGACGTGCCTGACCATCCTTTGGAACTGCCAGAAGCTACTGCGGGCGGGGACCAGCACTGCTGACGAGAAGATAAGGAAGGGGGGGTCAGCAGGCACCTCGAAGACACTCGGCATCTGCCGGCTGAGGCGCCTTGCACCGGGCTACCCCCTAAAGGTGGCCTGCGGCGCAGCTGGGCTGCCAAGTCCCTCCCGTGAGGAAGGAGGCAGGACACACCTGCCCTCTTGCAGCTGGCTGAGGCCAGTGCTGCTCAGGACCCGGTTGGTTCCCACAGCCTTCAGGACAGTCCTGTCAGCTGCCGCCTTTCTCCTCAGTGTGGAAGACCGCCCCCCAAGTAGGCCAAAGCACCTGCGGCTCTGAGCAAAAGTCCCTTCAAGTTGGAAGTGCCAGTCCTTACAGCCACCATCAGCAGCAACTAAAACCTCACAGGAAAAACAAGATACGAAGCAGGGAAGAGGCCTGCAACCATTTTAAAATGGCAAAAATGCAAGGCCAGCAATGTTTGCTTTGGCAGAACGATTCTGAAAGTGAAGGAAAAAATACACTCGGAATGTCTGTGGCAGCCTTATTTGTGACATATGTATGTGAAACTACCCACATGCCTCCTGGCAGGAAATAATAAGTAAATGCTCTCTTGAAAACACACCACCTTTAATAGCAATATCTCTAGGCAATAGGATGAGGAAGTGGGTGAAAGAAAAGAAAACAGACGTTTATTTGACTTTTTGATGTCTGGTGTTTCTTCTACAGTGATCATGTGTTATTTTTCTATTAAAATGTTCTAAGGGCTGGGTGGTGCTGCACCTGACTGAGTGCTCACATTACAGTGCACAGGGACCTGGGTTCAAGCCCCCAGTCCCCACATGCGGGGGGAAGATTCATGAGCAGTGACACAGCACTGCAGATGTCTGTCTCTCTTCTCCCCTCTACCTCTCAATTTCTGCCTGTTTCTATTCAAGATAAAGAAATAAACACGTTTTAAAAATATTCTACGTGCTGTGTGGGGAGAGAGATAAAGGCCCGAATGACGGACAGCAGGCTCCTAAGAGCACTTACATCTGGTTGCAGGCCGAGAGTTGGGGTCTGAGAAGGTGAGAGTGATGATGACCACATTATCTATACTCACTCATGCCTAGAACAAGTCCATATTCTCTTTCCAGTTAAAAATTAAAGAACAAGAGTCAGGGCCCTTGGAATATTCCTAAAATAGGCCTACAAGCTATTTCCAAGACAGAAACCCCAACTCTTCATCTGCACTACTCCAGCCTTTAGGTTCATAATTGGTCAACAATTTGTTTGGCTTTATATCTTAACTCTTTTTCAGCCACCAGGTTCCAGATGCCACCATGATGACAACCGGACTTCCCTGGGACTTTCCCAGACTTTCCCACCAATGTGTCCTGGAGCCCTGCTTCCCCAGAACCCCACTAGGGAAAGAGAGAGACAGGCTGGGAGTATGGATCCACCTGCCAACGCCCATGTTCAGCGGGGAAGCAACTACAGAAGCCAGACCTTCTGCATCCCATAGTGACCCTGGGTCCATACTCCCAGAGGGATAAAGAATAGGGAAGCTACCAGGGAAGAGATGGGATATGGAGTTCTGGTGGTGGGAATTGTACCCCTCTTATCCTATGGTATTGTCAGTGTTTCCATTTTATAAATAAATTAAAATAAAAATAAATGTAAAAAATTAAAGAACAAAGTTGAAGAGGAAAAACAGAGTCAGGGAGCTTGGATAAAATGTCCCAGGGGTTCGAGCCCCGGCTCCCCACCTGCAGGAGAGTCACTTCACAGGCAGTGAAGCAGGTCTGCAGGTGTCTTTCTTTCTCTCCCCGTCTTCCCCTTCTCTCTCCATTTTTCTCTGTCCTATCCAACAATGACGACATTAATAACAACAACAATAAAACAACAAGGGCAACAAAAGGGAAAATATGTAAGTAAGTATAAAAAAAATTTAAGGGAGTCAGGTGGTAGTGCAACGGGTTAAGCGCAGGTGGCACAAAGCAAGGACCAGTGTACGGATACCGGACCCCAGTTCGAGCCCCCGGCTCCCCACCTGCAGGGGAGTTGCTTCCCAGGCGGTGAAGCAGGTCTGCAGGTGTCTGTCTTTCTCTCCCCCTCTCTGTCTTCCCCTCCTCTCTCCATTTCTCTCTGTCCTATCCAACAACAATGACATCAATCAATAATAATAACTATAACAATAAAACAAGGGTAACAAAAGGGAATAAATAAATAAATAAATATTTTAAAATTT
>NW_026647256.1:0-86000 GCF_950295315.1 Erinaceus europaeus | reverse complement strand
CAAGAGTCTTTTTTTCATGCTGTAGGGGAGGGAGTTGAGACAGTCCAATGTCCTGGGGAGCAAGAACTGCAAACAGTCCATCTACAATGTAACATTTGGGTCTCAGGTCGCCCAATCCCTAGTGCGCTGTGCAGACCTTTGACTGGCAAAAACACCCCATCTGCATGTGAGACCTGGCTGGGCTAGTGGCTCTTTCTGTGGACTAAGAGACAGACAGACAGAGTTTTCAGGTTCAAAACCTATACTTCCCAGAAGATGGTCATTCACTTCGGTAAAAAAAAAAAAAAAAAAAAAAAAAAAAAAAAAGGCTTTTTATTTTTTTTTCCCCTGCCTGGGTAACCTGTCTGCTGCCTTTTTCAAAGTGAAAAAAGGGAAAAATCTTTTTTGGAGGGAAAAGGACCAAAATGCAGGCAGGTGGACTCCGTGGAGGGTGGATGGGGAGTTGCTCCTGCCCTGGCACTAGAACCCCAGCAGCTGTTCCAGGTCCTCTCTGATAACAGAGATCTCCGTGTGTCGTGTCATGACACTGTCTCCAGGACTGACCGTCAGGATAATGAGGATTCAAAAAGAGGCAGGTGATACTGCCTTCAAAAGTAAATCCAGGAAGGTTTGGCGGTATGTCAGAGGGTTAAGGGCTTGTGGCGCCTACGAATAGAGGGGACAGGTGGAAGGATTTGGGGTCTGGCCCCCAGACCGACACCTGCAGGGGAGTCGCTTTACAGGGGTTGAAGCAGGTCTTTAGGAGCTCTATCTTTCTCTCCCACCCTGTATTTCCTCTGCTCTCTCCTTTTGTGTCTGTCAGATGCAAGGTCAGTAACAACAACAACAACAACAACAACAACAATAACCACCACAGTGACCAAGCAACAAGGGCAGCGAAAGGGGAACAAATGGAGTGCAGGAACTGTGGATTATTCGTGGCACAGGCACTCAGCTGTGGCAATAACCCCTTGAGGCAATCAATCCATACATGAAGAAGTAATACAAGTAACAGAGACGTATATGTCCCTGTGTGTTTCCACTGAGTTAATGTAAATGCACTTTTATTTACTTCTTCATTTATTTATTACCTTGCCCCGAGAATTTCTTTTCATTGCTAAAAAAATAGTGTCCCATCAAGGGTACCAGGTGGTGCCAAACCCAGCTAAGCACTCATGTTACAATGCAGGAGGACTGGGCTTCAACACCCTGGTTCCCACCTGCCAGGGGAAATCTTTACAAGTGGTGCGGAAGTGCTGCAGGTGTCTCTCTCTGTGTCTCAAACTCTCTCTACCTCCCTTCCCTCTCAATTGCTGTCTATTTATTCCAGTGAATAATCAAGAAAATGGAAAGTAAAAAAAGAAAAAGGAAAAGGAAATATTCCAGGACTTCAAATGGGCTACTCAGGACAATGCTTTCCTTGTTAAGATCCTCACAGCATTCCATATGCAGAAAGGCAAAGACGCCATGTATTTTTTAACCCAGTTTTTATTTTTATTCATTTATTTATTTATTTATTTAGGTGCTTATTCATTTTTGTTATTGATGAATTAATGTTTTACATTTGATATTGACTAAGGATCTGACACCAGCGGTCTCCAGTACCCCTATATGGTACTCTGCCTCTACAAAACCGATCCATTGACCTGTCCATCCATCCATCCACCCATACATCTATCCATCCATCCATCCATCCATCCATCCATACACCAGTCAACCAAGCTAAGTACAAAAGGAGATCTCTCCTTGAATGGTGAGGAGAAACAACGATGCATAGGTAGGTTGCAAAGGGGCCGGTTTGGCTGAATAGGGCAGAGGGGCTGAACCAGGGAATGTGTTGGGGCGTGTGGGTTTGGGTGGGGTGAGCCGGAGGCCCTGTGAGCTGGGTCACATTTGGGGCAGGCAGGGGGTGGAAGGGGTTGCGAACAGCTGTCACTGGAGAACCATCACAAGTGCTGGAGCTGGTGAGCAGGGCACCTGGAAGAGAGGACAGACAAAGGAGAGAAGCAAAGTGCGGAGGAGAGGAGAGGGGAGGGGATGGTGAGGACAGGAGAGGACAGGATTGGAGGGGACCTGAGAAACCTACCTGGACAAAGGCAGCATACAGACATCCAGGAAGGCAGGCAGGCATACAGGCAGCTCTGGCCTGGGCTCCCTGGATCCCGGGCGCACCTCCACCTGTCTTCTCTTGGCTGCCAGCCCTGAGGTCCCTCGTCGATCAGCACTGTCTTCCCATCCTTCCGTCCCTCTGTGCCAGGGCCCAGGCGTCTGGGCGCTGTTGCCTGACCTAGTGGCAGGGCAGTTGGGCTGCCCAGTGCCAGTGTGGCCAGCACAGATTGCCAGGGGCTAGGACATCACAGAGGGCTCCTGTGGTTGCTAGGCCACGGGGACCCCGCCCATCCAGTTGACCAGCAGCCATGACCCCCACGCTGAACTTGACCTGAGGGGTGGTGGCCAGCCACCAGAGCCAGAGCCCCAGGCCAAAGCAGGTGCTGGTCGGCCGGGCCAAGGGGCTATGGGCAGATTGGTGTGTGTCTGGGCATGGGGCTGGCATCTGACAGTCCAGGGCGGGGGACCAAGGTCCGCCAGGCCCCTGTCCCACCATGTGCACTGACACACAGTCTTGCTGACTGACTGACAGTCCCCGCCCCAGAGATACCCACACCAAGTCCCTGGGTGCCCTGAGCTGCCCCTGAGGGTTGGTGGGTGCCTGCCTGGACACATGCCTCCGTAATGGAGGCCTCTATTAATCCCGTTGCCTACTGACATCTGCCCTCCTGCCCCTCCTCCTCCTCCTCCTCCTCCTCCTCTTCTTCTTCCTCCTGCTTTCCTCCTCCTCCTCCTCCTCCTCCTACTCCTCCACCTCCTCCACCCCCTCCTCCTCTTCCTCATCCTCAGAAGGACTCACTCAGGGCCCTTGGCCTAGGCAAGCCAGGGCTGCTGCTCTGGCTGCTGCAGCTTCTATCCAGTGGGTGGGTGCAGGAATCTGTTCCTGTCAATCCCTGATTCCTGGGACCTTCCATGCCTCCAGCTGCCCCCACTCTCTAGTCCAGAGCCCTCCTCAAAGATGCCCCCTTTCACCTTGCCCTCTGTCCCCCAGCTCCCCAACTAACATCTACTGTGTGCCTCCCTGAGCTACTTTACTGCCACCCTGCTTCTGCCCTCTAGCCCTGAGGGCCCAGGGACAGCCCAGCTGCCATCTCACCATCCAGCAGGGGTACCTGCCCTAACCCCCTGCCGCCACACCCACACACACAGCCCTGCACACACTCCTGGGCTCCCCTGCCTGCAGCCTGCCTCTCAAACAGTCTCCTTCTGCCCCCTAGCCCCCTTACAGCCTCTGCCACGCACCCCCACAGACACCTGGGCATGAGCAGCGCAGACATGCAAACAGCTCCCCTCACCCCCACTCCATTTGCTCCAAGGTTGTCAAGAGTCTTTTTTTCATGCTGTAGGGGAGGGAGTTGAGACAGTCCAATGTCCTGGGGAGCAAGAACTGCAAACAGTCCATCTACAATGTAACATTTGGGTCTCAGGTCGCCCAATCCCTAGTGCGCTGTGCAGACCTTTGACTGGCAAAAACACCCCATCTGAGGGTGAGACCTGGCTGGGCTAGTGGCTCTTTCTGTGGACTAAGAGACAGACAGACAGAGTTTTCAGGTTCAAAACCTATACTTCCCAGAAGATGGTCATTCACTTCGGTAAAAAAAAAAAAAAAAAAAAAAAAAAGGCTTTTTATTTTTTTTCCCCTGCCTGGGTAACCTGTCTGCTGCCTTTTTCAAAGTGAAAAAAGGGAAAAATCTTTTTTGGAGGGAAAAGGACCAAAATGCAGGCAGGTGGACTCCGTGGAGGGTGGATGGGGAGTTGCTCCTGCCCTGGCACTAGAACCCCAGCAGCTGTTCCAGGTCCTCTCTGATAACAGAGATCTCCGTGTGTCGTGTCATGACACTGTCTCCAGGACTGACCGTCAGGATAATGAGGATTCAAAAAGAGGCAGGTGATACTGCCTTCAAAAGTAAATCCAGGAAGGTTTGGCGGTATGTCAGAGGGTTAAGGGCTTGTGGCGCCTACGAATAGAGGGGACAGGTGGAAGGATTTGGGGTCTGGCCCCCAGACCGCCACCTGCAGGGGAGTCGCTTTACAGGGGGTGAAGCAGGTCTTTAGGAGCTCTATCTTTCTCTCCCACCCTGTATTTCCTCTGCTCTCTCCTTTTGTGTCTGTCAGATGCAAGGTCAGTAACAACAACAACAACAACAACAACAACAATAACCACCACAGTGACCAAGCAACAAGGGCAGCGAAAGGGGAACAAATGGAGTGCAGGAGCTGTGGATTATTCGTGGCACAGGCACTCAGCTGTGGCAATAACCCCTTGAGGCAATCAATCCATACATGAAGAAGTAATACAGGTAACAGAGACGTATATGTCCCTGTGTGTTTCCACTGAGTTAATGTAAATGCACTTTTATTTACTTCTTCATTTATTTATTACCTTGCCCCGAGAATTTCTTTTCATTGCTAAAAAAATAGTGTCCCATCAAGGGTACCAGGTGGTGCCAAACCCAGCTAAGCACTCATGTTACAATGCAGGAGGACTGGGCTTCAACACCCTGGTTCCCACCTGCCAGGGGAAATCTTTACAAGTGGTGCGGAAGTGCTGCAGGTGTCTCTCTCTGTGTCTCAAACTCTCTCTACCTCCCTTCCCTCTCAATTGCTGTCTATTTATTCCAGTGAATAATCAAGAAAATGGAAAGTAAAAAAAGAAAAAGGAAAAGGAAATATTCCAGGACTTCAAATGGGCTACTCAGGACAATGCTTTCCTTGTTAAGATCCTCACAGCATTCCATATGCAGAAAGGCAAAGACGCCATGTATTTTTTAACCCAGTTTTTATTTTTATTCATTTATTTATTTATTTATTTAGGTGCTTATTCATTTTTGTTATTGATGAATTAATGTTTTACATTTGATATTGACTAAGGATCTGACACCAGCGGTCTCCAGTACCCCTATATGGTACTCTGCCTCTACAAAACCGATCCATTGACCTGTCCATCCATCCATCCATCCACCCATACATCTATCCATCCATCCATCCATCCATCCATCCATCCATCCATCCATCCACCAGTCAACCAAGCTAAGTACAAAAGGAGATCTCTCCTTGAATGGTGAGGAGAAACAACGATGCATAGGTAGGTTGCAAAGGGGCCGGTTTGGCTGAATAGGGCAGAGGGGCTGAACCAGGGAATGTGTTGGGGCGTGTGGGTTTGGGTGGGGTGAGCCGGAGGCCCTGTGAGC
This sequence comes from Erinaceus europaeus, assembly GCF_950295315.1. Taxonomy (NCBI): domain Eukaryota; kingdom Metazoa; phylum Chordata; class Mammalia; order Eulipotyphla; family Erinaceidae; genus Erinaceus; species Erinaceus europaeus. The sequence goes on along the minus strand of NW_026647256.1, from coordinate 80,721 downwards.
TGGGTCACATTTGGGGCAGGCAGGGGGTGGAAGGGGTTGCGAACAGCTGTCACTGGAGAACCATCACAAGTGCTGGAGCTGGTGAGCAGGGCACCTGGAAGAGAGGACAGACAAAGGAGAGAAGCAAAGTGCGGAGGAGAGGAGAGGGGAGGGGATGGTGAGGACAGGAGAGGACAGGATTGGAGGGGACCTGAGAAACCTACCTGGACAAAGGCAGCATACAGACATCCAGGAAGGCAGGCAGGCATACAGGCAGCTCTGGCCTGGGCTCCCTGGATCCCGGGCGCACCTCCACCTGTCTTCTCTTGGCTGCCAGCCCTGAGGTCCCTCGTCGGTCAGCACTGTCTTCCCATCCTTCCGTCCCTCTGTGCCAGGGCCCAGGCGTCTGGGCGCTGTTGCCTGACCTAGTGGCAGGGCAGTTGGGCTGCCCAGTGCCAGTGTGGCCAGCACAGATTGCCAGGGGCTAGGACATCACAGAGGGCTCCTGTGGTTGCTAGGCCACGGGGACCCCGCCCATCCAGTTGACCAGCAGCCATGACCCCCACGCTGAACTTGACCTGAGGGGTGGTGGCCAGCCACCAGAGCCAGAGCCCCAGGCCAAAGCAGGTGCTGGTCGGCCGGGCCAAGGGGCTATGGGCAGATTGGTGTGTGTCTGGGCATGGGGCTGGCATCTGACAGTCCAGGGCGGGGGACCAAGGTCCGCCAGGCCCCTGTCCCACCATGTGCACTGACACACAGTCTTGCTGACTGACTGACAGTCCCCGCCCCAGAGATACCCACACCAAGTCCCTGGGTGCCCTGAGCTGCCCCTGAGGGTTGGTGGGTGCCTGCCTGAACACATGCCTCCGTAATGGAGGCCTCTATTAATCCCGTTGCCTACTGACAGCTGCCCTCCTGCCCCTCCTCCTCCTCCTCCTCCTCCTCCTCCTCTTCTTCTTCCTCCTCCTCTTCCTCCTCCTCCTCCTCCTCCTCCTACTCCTCCACCTCCTCCACCCCCTCCTCCTCTTCCTCATCCTCAGAAGGACTCACTCAGGGCCCTTGGCCTAGGCAAGCCAGGGCTGCTGCTCTGGCTGCTGCAGCTTCTATCCAGTGGGTGGGTGCAGGAATCTGTTCCTGTCAATCCCTGATTCCTGGGACCTTCCATGCCTCCAGCTGCCCCCACTCTCTAGTCCAGAGCCCTCCTCAAAGATGCCCCCTTTCACCTTGCCCTCTGTCCCCCAGCTCCCCAACTAACATCTACTGTGTGCCTCCCTGAGCTACTTTACTGCCACCCTGCTTCTGCCCTCTAGCCCTGAGGGCCCAGGGACAGCCCAGCTGCCATCTCACCATCCAGCAGGGGTACCTGCCCTAACCCCCTGCCACCACACCCACACACACAGCCCTGCACACACTCCTGGGCTCCCCTGCCTGCAGCCTGCCTCTCAAACAGTCTCCTTCTGCCCCCTAGCCCCCTTACAGCCTCTGCCACGCACCCCCACAGACACCTGGGCATGAGCAGCGCAGACATGCAAACAGCTCCCCTCACCCCCACTCCATTTGCTCCAAGGTTGTCAAGAGTCTTTTTTTCATGCTGTAGGGGAGGGAGTTGAGACAGTCCAATGTCCTGGGGAGCAAGAACTGCAAACAGTCCATCTACAATGTAACATTTGGGTCTCAGGTCGCCCAATCCCTAGTGCGCTGTGCAGACCTTTGACTGGCAAAAACACCCCATCTGCGTGTGAGACCTGGCTGGGCTAGTGGCTCTTTCTGTGGACTAAGAGACAGACAGACAGAGTTTTCAGGTTCAAAACCTATACTTCCCAGAAGATGGTCATTCACTTCGGTAAAAAAAAAAAAAAAAAAAAAAAGGCTTTTTATTTTTTTTCCCCTGCCTGGGTAACCTGTCTGCTGCCTTTTTCAAAGTGAAAAAAGGGAAAAATCTTTTTTGGAGGGAAAAGGACCAAAATGCAGGCAGGTGGACTCCGTGGAGGGTGGATGGGGAGTTGCTCCTGCCCTGGCACTAGAAGCCCAGCAGCTGTTCCAGGTCCTCTCTGATAACAGAGATCTCCGTGTGTCGTGTCATGACACTGTCTCCAGGACTGACCGTCAGGATAATGAGGATTCAAAAAGAGGCAGGTGATACTGCCTTCAAAAGTAAATCCAGGAAGGTTTGGCGGTATGTCAGAGGGTTAAGGGCTTGTGGCGCCTACGAATAGAGGGGACAGGTGGAAGGATTTGGGGTCTGGCCCCCAGACCGCCACCTGCAGGGGAGTCGCTTTACAGGGGGTGAAGCAGGTCTTTAGGAGCTCTATCTTTCTCTCCCACCCTGTATTTCCTCTGCTCTCTCCTTTTGTGTCTGTCAGATGCAAGGTCAGTAACAACAACAACAACAACAACAACAACAATAACCACCACAGTGACCAAGCAACAAGGGCAGCGAAAGGGGAACAAATGGAGTGCAGGAGCTGTGGATTATTCGTGGCACAGGCACTCAGCTGTGGCAATAACCCCTTGAGGCAATCAATCCATACATGAAGAAGTAATACAGGTAACAGAGACGTATATGTCCCTGTGTGTTTCCACTGAGTTAATGTAAATGCACTTTTATTTACTTCTTCATTTATTTATTACCTTGCCCCGAGAATTTCTTTTCATTGCTAAAAAAATAGTGTCCCATCAAGGGTACCAGGTGGTGCCAAACCCAGCTAAGCACTCATGTTACAATGCAGGAGGACTGGGCTTCAACACCCTGGTTCCCACCTGCCAGGGGAAATCTTTACAAGTGGTGCGGAAGTGCTGCAGGTGTCTCTCTCTGTGTCTCAAACTCTCTCTACCTCCCTTCCCTCTCAATTGCTGTCTATTTATTCCAGTGAATAATCAAGAAAATGGAAAGTAAAAAAAGAAAAAGGAAAAGGAAATATTCCAGGACTTCAAATGGGCTACTCAGGACAATGCTTTCCTTGTTAAGATCCTCACAGCATTCCATATGCAGAAAGGCAAAGACGCCATGTATTTTTTAACCCAGTTTTTATTTTTATTCATTTATTTATTTATTTATTTAGGTGCTTATTCATTTTTGTTATTGATGAATTAATGTTTTACATTTGATATTGACTAAGGATCTGACACCAGCGGTCTCCAGTACCCCTAGATGGTACTCTGCCTCTACAAAACCGATCCATTGACCTGTCCATCCATCCATCCATCCACCCATACATCTATCCATCCATCCATCCATCCATCCATCCATCCATCCATCCATCCATCCATCCACCAGTCAACCAAGCTAAGTACAAAAGGAGATCTCTCCTTGAATGGTGAGGAGAAACAACGATGCATAGGTAGGTTGCAAAGGGGCCGGTTTGGCTGAATAGGGCAGAGGGGCTGAACCAGGGAATGTGTTGGGGCGTGTGGGTTTGGGTGGGGTGAGCCGGAGGCCCTGTGAGCTGGGTCACATTTGGGGCAGGCAGGGGGTGGAAGGGGTTGCGAACAGCTGTCACTGGAGAACCATCACAAGTGCTGGAGCTGGTGAGCAGGGCACCTGGAAGAGAGGACAGACAAAGGAGAGAAGCAAAGTGCGGAGGAGAGGAGAGGGGAGGGGATGGTGAGGACAGGAGAGGACAGGATTGGAGGGGACCTGAGAAACCTACCTGGACAAAGGCAGCATACAGACATCCAGGAAGGCAGGCAGGCATACAGGCAGCTCTGGCCTGGGCTCCATGGATCCCGGGCGCACCTCCACCTGTCTTCTCTTGGCTGCCAGCCCTGAGGTCCCTCGTCGGTCAGCACTGTCTTCCCATCCTTCCGTCCCTCTGTGCCAGGGCCCAGGCGTCTGGGCGCTGTTGCCTGACCTAGTGGCAGGGCAGTTGGGCTGCCCAGTGCCAGTGTGGCCAGCACAGATTGCCAGGGGCTAGGACATCACAGAGGGCTCCTGTGGTTGCTAGGCCACGGGGACCCCGCCCATCCAGTTGACCAGCAGCCATGACCCCCACGCTGAACTTGACCTGAGGGGTGGTGGCCAGCCACCAGAGCCAGAGCCCCAGGCCAAAGCAGGTGCTGGTCGGCCGGGCCAAGGGGCTATGGGCAGATTGGTGTGTGTCTGGGCATGGGGCTGGCATCTGACAGTCCAGGGCGGGGGACCAAGGTCCGCCAGGCCCCTGTCCCACCATGTGCACTGACACACAGTCTTGCTGACTGACTGACAGTCCCCGCCCCAGAGATACCCACACCAAGTCCCTGGGTGCCCTGAGCTGCCCCTGAGGGTTGGTGGGTGCCTGCCTGAACACATGCCTCCGTAATGGAGGCCTCTATTAATCCCGTTGCCTACTGACAGCTGCCCTCCTGCCCCTCCTCCTCCTCCTCCTCCTCCTCCTCCTCCTCTTCTTCTTCCTCCTCCTCTTCCTCCTCCTCCTCCTCCTCCTCCTACTCCTCCACCTCCTCCACCCCCTCCTCCTCTTCCTCATCCTCAGAAGGACTCACTCAGGGCCCTTGGCCTAGGCAAGCCAGGGCTGCTGCTCTGGCTGCTGCAGCTTCTATCCAGTGGGTGGGTGCAGGAATCTGTTCCTGTCAATCCCTGATTCCTGGGACCTTCCATGCCTCCAGCTGCCCCCACTCTCTAGTCCAGAGCCCTCCTCAAAGATGCCCCCTTTCACCTTGCCCTCTGTCCCCCAGCTCCCCAACTAACATCTACTGTGTGCCTCCCTGAGCTACTTTACTGCCACCCTGCTTCTGCCCTCTAGCCCTGAGGGCCCAGGGACAGCCCAGCTGCCATCTCACCATCCAGCAGGGGTACCTGCCCTAACCCCCTGCCACCACACCCACACACACAGCCCTGCACACACTCCTGGGCTCCCCTGCCTGCAGCCTGCCTCTCAAACAGTCTCCTTCTGCCCCCTAGCCCCCTTACAGCCTCTGCCACGCACCCCCACAGACACCTGGGCATGAGCAGCGCAGACATGCAAACAGCTCCCCTCACCCCCACTCCATTTGCTCCAAGGTTGTCAAGAGTCTTTTTTTCATGCTGTAGGGGAGGGAGTTGAGACAGTCCAATGTCCTGGGGAGCAAGAACTGCAAACAGTCCATCTACAATGTAACATTTGGGTCTCAGGTCGCCCAATCCCTAGTGCGCTGTGCAGACCTTTGACTGGCAAAAACACCCCATCTGCGTGTGAGACCTGGCTGGGCTAGTGGCTCTTTCTGTGGACTAAGAGACAGACAGACAGAGTTTTCAGGTTCAAAACCTATACTTCCCAGAAGATGGTCATTCACTTCGGTAAAAAAAAAAAAAAAAAAAAAAAAAGGCTTTTTATTTTTTTTCCCCTGCCTGGGTAACCTGTCTGCTGCCTTTTTCAAAGTGAAAAAAGGGAAAAATCTTTTTTGGAGGGAAAAGGACCAAAATGCAGGCAGGTGGACTCCGTGGAGGGTGGATGGGGAGTTGCTCCTGCCCTGGCACTAGAACCCCAGCAGCTGTTCCAGGTCCTCTCTGATAACAGAGATCTCCGTGTGTCGTGTCATGACACTGTCTCCAGGACTGACCGTCAGGATAATGAGGATTCAAAAAGAGGCAGGTGATACTGCCTTCAAAAGTAAATCCAGGAAGGTTTGGCGGTATGTCAGAGGGTTAAGGGCTTGTGGCGCCTACGAATAGAGGGGACAGGTGGAAGGATTTGGGGTCTGGCCCCCAGACCGCCACCTGCAGGGGAGTCGCTTTACAGGGGGTGAAGCAGGTCTTTAGGAGCTCTATCTTTCTCTCCCACCCTGTATTTCCTCTGCTCTCTCCTTTTGTGTCTGTCAGATGCAAGGTCAGTAACAACAACAACAACAACAACAACAACAATAACCACCACAGTGACCAAGCAACAAGGGCAGCGAAAGGGGAACAAATGGAGTGCAGGAGCTGTGGATTATTCGTGGCACAGGCACTCAGCTGTGGCAATAACCCCTTGAGGCAATCAATCCATACATGAAGAAGTAATACAGGTAACAGAGACGTATATGTCCCTGTGTGTTTCCACTGAGTTAATGTAAATGCACTTTTATTTACTTCTTCATTTATTTATTACCTTGCCCCGAGAATTTCTTTTCATTGCTAAAAAAATAGTGTCCCATCAAGGGTACCAGGTGGTGCCAAACCCAGCTAAGCACTCATGTTACAATGCAGGAGGACTGGGCTTCAACACCCTGGTTCCCACCTGCCAGGGGAAATCTTTACAAGTGGTGCGGAAGTGCTGCAGGTGTCTCTCTCTGTGTCTCAAACTCTCTCTACCTCCCTTCCCTCTCAATTGCTGTCTATTTATTCCAGTGAATAATCAAGAAAATGGAAAGTAAAAAAAGAAAAAGGAAAAGGAAATATTCCAGGACTTCAAATGGGCTACTCAGGACAATGCTTTCCTTGTTAAGATCCTCACAGCATTCCATATGCAGAAAGGCAAAGACGCCATGTATTTTTTAACCCAGTTTTTATTTTTATTCATTTATTTATTTATTTATTTAGGTGCTTATTCATTTTTGTTATTGATGAATTAATGTTTTACATTTGATATTGACTAAGGATCTGACACCAGCGGTCTCCAGTACCCCTAGATGGTACTCTGCCTCTACAAAACCGATCCATTGACCTGTCCATCCATCCATCCATCCACCCATACATCTATCCATCCATCCATCCATCCATCCATCCATCCATCCATCCATCCATCCATCCATCCACCAGTCAACCAAGCTAAGTACAAAAGGAGATCTCTCCTTGAATGGTGAGGAGAAACAACGATGCATAGGTAGGTTGCAAAGGGGCCGGTTTGGCTGAATAGGGCAGAGGGGCTGAACCAGGGAATGTGTTGGGGCGTGTGGGTTTGGGTGGGGTGAGCCGGAGGCCCTGTGAGCTGGGTCACATTTGGGGCAGGCAGGGGGTGGAAGGGGTTGCGAACAGCTGTCACTGGAGAACCATCACAAGTGCTGGAGCTGGTGAGCAGGGCACCTGGAAGAGAGGACAGACAAAGGAGAGAAGCAAAGTGCGGAGGAGAGGAGAGGGGAGGGGATGGTGAGGACAGGAGAGGACAGGATTGGAGGGGACCTGAGAAACCTACCTGGACAAAGGCAGCATACAGACATCCAGGAAGGCAGGCAGGCATACAGGCAGCTCTGGCCTGGGCTCCATGGATCCCGGGCGCACCTCCACCTGTCTTCTCTTGGCTGCCAGCCCTGAGGTCCCTCGTCGGTCAGCACTGTCTTCCCATCCTTCCGTCCCTCTGTGCCAGGGCCCAGGCGTCTGGGCGCTGTTGCCTGACCTAGTGGCAGGGCAGTTGGGCTGCCCAGTGCCAGTGTGGCCAGCACAGATTGCCAGGGGCTAGGACATCACAGAGGGCTCCTGTGGTTGCTAGGCCACGGGGACCCCGCCCATCCAGTTGACCAGCAGCCATGACCCCCACGCTGAACTTGACCTGAGGGGTGGTGGCCAGCCACCAGAGCCAGAGCCCCAGGCCAAAGCAGGTGCTGGTCGGCCGGGCCAAGGGGCTATGGGCAGATTGGTGTGTGTCTGGGCATGGGGCTGGCATCTGACAGTCCAGGGCGGGGGACCAAGGTCCGCCAGGCCCCTGTCCCACCATGTGCACTGACACACAGTCTTGCTGACTGACTGACAGTCCCCGCCCCAGAGATACCCACACCAAGTCCCTGGGTGCCCTGAGCTGCCCCTGAGGGTTGGTGGGTGCCTGCCTGAACACATGCCTCCGTAATGGAGGCCTCTATTAATCCCGTTGCCTACTGACAGCTGCCCTCCTGCCCCTCCTCCTCCTCCTCCTCCTCCTCCTCCTCCTCTTCTTCTTCCTCCTCCTCTTCCTCCTCCTCCTCCTCCTCCTCCTACTCCTCCACCTCCTCCACCCCCTCCTCCTCTTCCTCATCCTCAGAAGGACTCACTCAGGGCCCTTGGCCTAGGCAAGCCAGGGCTGCTGCTCTGGCTGCTGCAGCTTCTATCCAGTGGGTGGGTGCAGGAATCTGTTCCTGTCAATCCCTGATTCCTGGGACCTTCCATGCCTCCAGCTGCCCCCACTCTCTAGTCCAGAGCCCTCCTCAAAGATGCCCCCTTTCACCTTGCCCTCTGTCCCCCAGCTCCCCAACTAACATCTACTGTGTGCCTCCCTGAGCTACTTTACTGCCACCCTGCTTCTGCCCTCTAGCCCTGAGGGCCCAGGGACAGCCCAGCTGCCATCTCACCATCCAGCAGGGGTACCTGCCCTAACCCCCTGCCACCACACCCACACACACAGCCCTGCACACACTCCTGGGCTCCCCTGCCTGCAGCCTGCCTCTCAAACAGTCTCCTTCTGCCCCCTAGCCCCCTTACAGCCTCTGCCACGCACCCCCACAGACACCTGGGCATGAGCAGCGCAGACATGCAAACAGCTCCCCTCACCCCCACTCCATTTGCTCCAAGGTTGTCAAGAGTCTTTTTTTCATGCTGTAGGGGAGGGAGTTGAGACAGTCCAATGTCCTGGGGAGCAAGAACTGCAAACAGTCCATCTACAATGTAACATTTGGGTCTCAGGTCGCCCAATCCCTAGTGCGCTGTGCAGACCTTTGACTGGCAAAAACACCCCATCTGCGTGTGAGACCTGGCTGGGCTAGTGGCTCTTTCTGTGGACTAAGAGACAGACAGACAGAGTTTTCAGGTTCAAAACCTATACTTCCCAGAAGATGGTCATTCACTTCGGTAAAAAAAAAAAAAAAAAAAAAAAAGGCTTTTTATTTTTTTTCCCCTGCCTGGGTAACCTGTCTGCTGCCTTTTTCAAAGTGAAAAAAGGGAAAAATCTTTTTTGGAGGGAAAAGGACCAAAATGCAGGCAGGTGGACTCCGTGGAGGGTGGATGGGGAGTTGCTCCTGCCCTGGCACTAGAAGCCCAGCAGCTGTTCCAGGTCCTCTCTGATAACAGAGATCTCCGTGTGTCGTGTCATGACACTGTCTCCAGGACTGACCGTCAGGATAATGAGGATTCAAAAAGAGGCAGGTGATACTGCCTTCAAAAGTAAATCCAGGAAGGTTTGGCGGTATGTCAGAGGGTTAAGGGCTTGTGGCGCCTACGAATAGAGGGGACAGGTGGAAGGATTTGGGGTCTGGCCCCCAGACCGCCACCTGCAGGGGAGTCGCTTTACAGGGGGTGAAGCAGGTCTTTAGGAGCTCTATCTTTCTCTCCCACCCTGTATTTCCTCTGCTCTCTCCTTTTGTGTCTGTCAGATGCAAGGTCAGTAACAACAACAACAACAACAACAACAACAATAACCACCACAGTGACCAAGCAACAAGGGCAGCGAAAGGGGAACAAATGGAGTGCAGGAGCTGTGGATTATTCGTGGCACAGGCACTCAGCTGTGGCAATAACCCCTTGAGGCAATCAATCCATACATGAAGAAGTAATACAGGTAACAGAGACGTATATGTCCCTGTGTGTTTCCACTGAGTTAATGTAAATGCACTTTTATTTACTTCTTCATTTATTTATTACCTTGCCCCGAGAATTTCTTTTCATTGCTAAAAAAATAGTGTCCCATCAAGGGTACCAGGTGGTGCCAAACCCAGCTAAGCACTCATGTTACAATGCAGGAGGACTGGGCTTCAACACCCTGGTTCCCACCTGCCAGGGGAAATCTTTACAAGTGGTGCGGAAGTGCTGCAGGTGTCTCTCTCTGTGTCTCAAACTCTCTCTACCTCCCTTCCCTCTCAATTGCTGTCTATTTATTCCAGTGAATAATCAAGAAAATGGAAAGTAAAAAAAGAAAAAGGAAAAGGAAATATTCCAGGACTTCAAATGGGCTACTCAGGACAATGCTTTCCTTGTTAAGATCCTCACAGCATTCCATATGCAGAAAGGCAAAGACGCCATGTATTTTTTAACCCAGTTTTTATTTTTATTCATTTATTTATTTATTTATTTAGGTGCTTATTCATTTTTGTTATTGATGAATTAATGTTTTACATTTGATATTGACTAAGGATCTGACACCAGCGGTCTCCAGTACCCCTATATGGTACTCTGCCTCTACAAAACCGATCCATTGACCTGTCCATCCATCCATCCATCCACCCATACATCTATCCATCCATCCATCCATCCATCCATCCATCCATCCATCCATCCATCCACCAGTCAACCAAGCTAAGTACAAAAGGAGATCTCTCCTTGAATGGTGAGGAGAAACAACGATGCATAGGTAGGTTGCAAAGGGGCCGGTTTGGCTGAATAGGGCAGAGGGGCTGAACCAGGGAATGTGTTGGGGCGTGTGGGTTTGGGTGGGGTGAGCCGGAGGCCCTGTGAGCTGGGTCACATTTGGGGCAGGCAGGGGGTGGAAGGGGTTGCGAACAGCTGTCACTGGAGAACCATCACAAGTGCTGGAGCTGGTGAGCAGGGCACCTGGAAGAGAGGACAGACAAAGGAGAGAAGCAAAGTGCGGAGGAGAGGAGAGGGGAGGGGATGGTGAGGACAGGAGAGGACAGGATTGGAGGGGACCTGAGAAACCTACCTGGACAAAGGCAGCATACAGACATCCAGGAAGGCAGGCAGGCATACAGGCAGCTCTGGCCTGGGCTCCATGGATCCCGGGCGCACCTCCACCTGTCTTCTCTTGGCTGCCAGCCCTGAGGTCCCTCGTCGGTCAGCACTGTCTTCCCATCCTTCCGTCCCTCTGTGCCAGGGCCCAGGCGTCTGGGCGCTGTTGCCTGACCTAGTGGCAGGGCAGTTGGGCTGCCCAGTGCCAGTGTGGCCAGCACAGATTGCCAGGGGCTAGGACATCACAGAGGGCTCCTGTGGTTGCTAGGCCACGGGGACCCCGCCCATCCAGTTGACCAGCAGCCATGACCCCCACGCTGAACTTGACCTGAGGGGTGGTGGCCAGCCACCAGAGCCAGAGCCCCAGGCCAAAGCAGGTGCTGGTCGGCCGGGCCAAGGGGCTATGGGCAGATTGGTGTGTGTCTGGGCATGGGGCTGGCATCTGACAGTCCAGGGCGGGGGACCAAGGTCCGCCAGGCCCCTGTCCCACCATGTGCACTGACACACAGTCTTGCTGACTGACTGACAGTCCCCGCCCCAGAGATACCCACACCAAGTCCCTGGGTGCCCTGAGCTGCCCCTGAGGGTTGGTGGGTGCCTGCCTGAACACATGCCTCCGTAATGGAGGCCTCTATTAATCCCGTTGCCTACTGACAGCTGCCCTCCTGCCCCTCCTCCTCCTCCTCCTCCTCCTCCTCTTCTTCTTCCTCCTCCTCTTCCTCCTCCTCCTCCTCCTCCTCCTACTCCTCCACCTCCTCCACCCCCTCCTCCTCTTCCTCATCCTCAGAAGGACTCACTCAGGGCCCTTGGCCTAGGCAAGCCAGGGCTGCTGCTCTGGCTGCTGCAGCTTCTATCCAGTGGGTGGGTGCAGGAATCTGTTCCTGTCAATCCCTGATTCCTGGGACCTTCCATGCCTCCAGCTGCCCCCACTCTCTAGTCCAGAGCCCTCCTCAAAGATGCCCCCTTTCACCTTGCCCTCTGTCCCCCAGCTCCCCAACTAACATCTACTGTGTGCCTCCCTGAGCTACTTTACTGCCACCCTGCTTCTGCCCTCTAGCCCTGAGGGCCCAGGGACAGCCCCGCTGCCATCTCACCATCCAGCAGGGGTACCTGCCCTAACCCCCTGCCACCACACCCACACACACAGCCCTGCACACACTCCTGGGCTCCCCTGCCTGCAGCCTGCCTCTCAAACAGTCTCCTTCTGCCCCCTAGCCCCCTTACAGCCTCTGCCACGCACCCCCACAGACACCTGGGCATGAGCAGCGCAGACATGCAAACAGCTCCCCTCACCCCCACTCCATTTGCTCCAAGGTTGTCAAGAGTCTTTTTTTCATGCTGTAGGGGAGGGAGTTGAGACAGTCCAATGTCCTGGGGAGCAAGAACTGCAAACAGTCCATCTACAATGTAACATTTGGGTCTCAGGTCGCCCAATCCCTAGTGCGCTGTGCAGACCTTTGACTGGCAAAAACACCCCATCTGCGTGTGAGACCTGGCTGGGCTAGTGGCTCTTTCTGTGGACTAAGAGACAGACAGACAGAGTTTTCAGGTTCAAAACCTATACTTCCCAGAAGATGGTCATTCACTTCGGTAAAAAAAAAAAAAAAAAAAAAAAAGGCTTTTTATTTTTTTTCCCCTGCCTGGGTAACCTGTCTGCTGCCTTTTTCAAAGTGAAAAAAGGGAAAAATCTTTTTTGGAGGGAAAAGGACCAAAATGCAGGCAGGTGGACTCCGTGGAGGGTGGATGGGGAGTTGCTCCTGCCCTGGCACTAGAAGCCCAGCAGCTGTTCCAGGTCCTCTCTGATAACAGAGATCTCCGTGTGTCGTGTCATGACACTGTCTCCAGGACTGACCGTCAGGATAATGAGGATTCAAAAAGAGGCAGGTGATACTGCCTTCAAAAGTAAATCCAGGAAGGTTTGGCGGTATGTCAGAGGGTTAAGGGCTTGTGGCGCCTACGAATAGAGGGGACAGGTGGAAGGATTTGGGGTCTGGCCCCCAGACCGCCACCTGCAGGGGAGTCGCTTTACAGGGGGTGAAGCAGGTCTTTAGGAGCTCTATCTTTCTCTCCCACCCTGTATTTCCTCTGCTCTCTCCTTTTGTGTCTGTCAGATGCAAGGTCAGTAACAACAACAACAACAACAACAACAACAATAACCACCACAGTGACCAAGCAACAAGGGCAGCGAAAGGGGAACAAATGGAGTGCAGGAGCTGTGGATTATTCGTGGCACAGGCACTCAGCTGTGGCAATAACCCCTTGAGGCAATCAATCCATACATGAAGAAGTAATACAGGTAACAGAGACGTATATGTCCCTGTGTGTTTCCACTGAGTTAATGTAAATGCACTTTTATTTACTTCTTCATTTATTTATTACCTTGCCCCGAGAATTTCTTTTCATTGCTAAAAAAATAGTGTCCCATCAAGGGTACCAGGTGGTGCCAAACCCAGCTAAGCACTCATGTTACAATGCAGGAGGACTGGGCTTCAACACCCTGGTTCCCACCTGCCAGGGGAAATCTTTACAAGTGGTGCGGAAGTGCTGCAGGTGTCTCTCTCTGTGTCTCAAACTCTCTCTACCTCCCTTCCCTCTCAATTGCTGTCTATTTATTCCAGTGAATAATCAAGAAAATGGAAAGTAAAAAAAGAAAAAGGAAAAGGAAATATTCCAGGACTTCAAATGGGCTACTCAGGACAATGCTTTCCTTGTTAAGATCCTCACAGCATTCCATATGCAGAAAGGCAAAGACGCCATGTATTTTTTAACCCAGTTTTTATTTTTATTCATTTATTTATTTATTTATTTAGGTGCTTATTCATTTTTGTTATTGATGAATTAATGTTTTACATTTGATATTGACTAAGGATCTGACACCAGCGGTCTCCAGTACCCCTATATGGTACTCTGCCTCTACAAAACCGATCCATTGACCTGTCCATCCATCCATCCATCCACCCATACATCTATCCATCCATCCATCCATCCATCCATCCATCCATCCATCCATCCATCCATCCATCCACCAGTCAACCAAGCTAAGTACAAAAGGAGATCTCTCCTTGAATGGTGAGGAGAAACAACGATGCATAGGTAGGTTGCAAAGGGGCCGGTTTGGCTGAATAGGGCAGAGGGGCTGAACCAGGGAATGTGTTGGGGCGTGTGGGTTTGGGTGGGGTGAGCCGGAGGCCCTGTGAGCTGGGTCACATTTGGGGCAGGCAGGGGGTGGAAGGGGTTGCGAACAGCTGTCACTGGAGAACCATCACAAGTGCTGGAGCTGGTGAGCAGGGCACCTGGAAGAGAGGACAGACAAAGGAGAGAAGCAAAGTGCGGAGGAGAGGAGAGGGGAGGGGATGGTGAGGACAGGAGAGGACAGGATTGGAGGGGACCTGAGAAACCTACCTGGACAAAGGCAGCATACAGACATCCAGGAAGGCAGGCAGGCATACAGGCAGCTCTGGCCTGGGCTCCCTGGATCCCGGGCGCACCTCCACCTGTCTTCTCTTGGCTGCCAGCCCTGAGGTCCCTCGTCGGTCAGCACTGTCTTCCCATCCTTCCGTCCCTCTGTGCCAGGGCCCAGGCGTCTGGGCGCTGTTGCCTGACCTAGTGGCAGGGCAGTTGGGCTGCCCAGTGCCAGTGTGGCCAGCACAGATTGCCAGGGGCTAGGACATCACAGAGGGCTCCTGTGGTTGCTAGGCCACGGGGACCCCGCCCATCCAGTTGACCAGCAGCCATGACCCCCACGCTGAACTTGACCTGAGGGGTGGTGGCCAGCCACCAGAGCCAGAGCCCCAGGCCAAAGCAGGTGCTGGTCGGCCGGGCCAAGGGGCTATGGGCAGATTGGTGTGTGTCTGGGCATGGGGCTGGCATCTGACAGTCCAGGGCGGGGGACCAAGGTCCGCCAGGCCCCTGTCCCACCATGTGCACTGACACACAGTCTTGCTGACTGACTGACAGTCCCCGCCCCAGAGATACCCACACCAAGTCCCTGGGTGCCCTGAGCTGCCCCTGAGGGTTGGTGGGTGCCTGCCTGAACACATGCCTCCATAATGGAGGCCTCTATTAATCCCGTTGCCTACTGACAGCTGCCCTCCTGCCCCTCCTCCTCCTCCTCCTCCTCCTCCTCCTCCTCTTCTTCTTCCTCCTCCTCTTCCTCCTCCTCCTCCTCCTCCTCCTACTCCTCCACCTCCTCCACCCCCTCCTCCTCTTCCTCATCCTCAGAAGGACTCACTCAGGGCCCTTGGCCTAGGCAAGCCAGGGCTGCTGCTCTGGCTGCTGCAGCTTCTATCCAGTGGGTGGGTGCAGGAATCTGTTCCTGTCAATCCCTGATTCCTGGGACCTTCCATGCCTCCAGCTGCCCCCACTCTCTAGTCCAGAGCCCTCCTCAAAGATGCCCCCTTTCACCTTGCCCTCTGTCCCCCAGCTCCCCAACTAACATCTACTGTGTGCCTCCCTGAGCTACTTTACTGCCACCCTGCTTCTGCCCTCTAGCCCTGAGGGCCCAGGGACAGCCCAGCTGCCATCTCACCATCCAGCAGGGGTACCTGCCCTAACCCCCTGCCACCACACCCACACACACAGCCCTGCACACACTCCTGGGCTCCCCTGCCTGCAGCCTGCCTCTCAAACAGTCTCCTTCTGCCCCCTAGCCCCCTTACAGCCTCTGCCACGCACCCCCACAGACACCTGGGCATGAGCAGCGCAGACATGCAAACAGCTCCCCTCACCCCCACTCCATTTGCTCCAAGGTTGTCAAGAGTCTTTTTTTCATGCTGTAGGGGAGGGAGTTGAGACAGTCCAATGTCCTGGGGAGCAAGAACTGCAAACAGTCCATCTACAATGTAACATTTGGGTCTCAGGTCGCCCAATCCCTAGTGCGCTGTGCAGACCTTTGACTGGCAAAAACACCCCATCTGCGTGTGAGACCTGGCTGGGCTAGTGGCTCTTTCTGTGGACTAAGAGACAGACAGACAGAGTTTTCAGGTTCAAAACCTATACTTCCCAGAAGATGGTCATTCACTTCGGTAAAAAAAAAAAAAAAAAAAAAGGCTTTTTATTTTTTTTCCCCTGCCTGGGTAACCTGTCTGCTGCCTTTTTCAAAGTGAAAAAAGGGAAAAATCTTTTTTGGAGGGAAAAGGACCAAAATGCAGGCAGGTGGACTCCGTGGAGGGTGGATGGGGAGTTGCTCCTGCCCTGGCACTAGAAGCCCAGCAGCTGTTCCAGGTCCTCTCTGATAACAGAGATCTCCGTGTGTCGTGTCATGACACTGTCTCCAGGACTGACCGTCAGGATAATGAGGATTCAAAAAGAGGCAGGTGATACTGCCTTCAAAAGTAAATCCAGGAAGGTTTGGCGGTATGTCAGAGGGTTAAGGGCTTGTGGCGCCTACGAATAGAGGGGACAGGTGGAAGGATTTGGGGTCTGGCCCCCAGACCGCCACCTGCAGGGGAGTCGCTTTACAGGGGGTGAAGCAGGTCTTTAGGAGCTCTATCTTTCTCTCCCACCCTGTATTTCCTCTGCTCTCTCCTTTTGTGTCTGTCAGATGCAAGGTCAGTAACAACAACAACAACAACAACAACAACAATAACCACCACAGTGACCAAGCAACAAGGGCAGCGAAAGGGGAACAAATGGAGTGCAGGAGCTGTGGATTATTCGTGGCACAGGCACTCAGCTGTGGCAATAACCCCTTGAGGCAATCAATCCATACATGAAGAAGTAATACAGGTAACAGAGACGTATATGTCCCTGTGTGTTTCCACTGAGTTAATGTAAATGCACTTTTATTTACTTCTTCATTTATTTATTACCTTGCCCCGAGAATTTCTTTTCATTGCTAAAAAAATAGTGTCCCATCAAGGGTACCAGGTGGTGCCAAACCCAGCTAAGCACTCATGTTACAATGCAGGAGGACTGGGCTTCAACACCCTGGTTCCCACCTGCCAGGGGAAATCTTTACAAGTGGTGCGGAAGTGCTGCAGGTGTCTCTCTCTGTGTCTCAAACTCTCTCTACCTCCCTTCCCTCTCAATTGCTGTCTATTTATTCCAGTGAATAATCAAGAAAATGGAAAGTAAAAAAAGAAAAAGGAAAAGGAAATATTCCAGGACTTCAAATGGGCTACTCAGGACAATGCTTTCCTTGTTAAGATCCTCACAGCATTCCATATGCAGAAAGGCAAAGACGCCATGTATTTTTTAACCCAGTTTTTATTTTTATTCATTTATTTATTTATTTATTTAGGTGCTTATTCATTTTTGTTATTGATGAATTAATGTTTTACATTTGATATTGACTAAGGATCTGACACCAGCGGTCTCCAGTACCCCTATATGGTACTCTGCCTCTACAAAACCGATCCATTGACCTGTCCATCCATCCATCCATCCACCCATACATCTATCCATCCATCCATCCATCCATCCATCCATCCATCCATCCATCCATCCATCCACCAGTCAACCAAGCTAAGTACAAAAGGAGATCTCTCCTTGAATGGTGAGGAGAAACAACGATGCATAGGTAGGTTGCAAAGGGGCCGGTTTGGCTGAATAGGGCAGAGGGGCTGAACCAGGGAATGTGTTGGGGCGTGTGGGTTTGGGTGGGGTGAGCCGGAGGCCCTGTGAGCTGGGTCACATTTGGGGCAGGCAGGGGGTGGAAGGGGTTGCGAACAGCTGTCACTGGAGAACCATCACAAGTGCTGGAGCTGGTGAGCAGGGCACCTGGAAGAGAGGACAGACAAAGGAGAGAAGCAAAGTGCGGAGGAGAGGAGAGGGGAGGGGATGGTGAGGACAGGAGAGGACAGGATTGGAGGGGACCTGAGAAACCTACCTGGACAAAGGCAGCATACAGACATCCAGGAAGGCAGGCAGGCATACAGGCAGCTCTGGCCTGGGCTCCATGGATCCCGGGCGCACCTCCACCTGTCTTCTCTTGGCTGCCAGCCCTGAGGTCCCTCGTCGGTCAGCACTGTCTTCCCATCCTTCCGTCCCTCTGTGCCAGGGCCCAGGCGTCTGGGCACTGTTGCCTGACCTAGTGGCAGGGCAGTTGGGCTGCCCAGTGCCAGTGTGGCCAGCACAGATTGCCAGGGGCTAGGACATCACAGAGGGCTCCTGTGGTTGCTAGGCCACGGGGACCCCGCCCATCCAGTTGACCAGCAGCCATGACCCCCACGCTGAACTTGACCTGAGGGGTGGTGGCCAGCCACCAGAGCCAGAGCCCCAGGCCAAAGCAGGTGCTGGTCGGCCGGGCCAAGGGGCTATGGGCAGATTGGTGTGTGTCTGGGCATGGGGCTGGCATCTGACAGTCCAGGGCGGGGGACCAAGGTCCGCCAGGCCCCTGTCCCACCATGTGCACTGACACACAGTCTTGCTGACTGACTGACAGTCCCCGCCCCAGAGATACCCACACCAAGTCCCTGGGTGCCCTGAGCTGCCCCTGAGGGTTGGTGGGTGCCTGCCTGAACACATGCCTCCGTAATGGAGGCCTCTATTAATCCCGTTGCCTACTGACAGCTGCCCTCCTGCCCCTCCTCCTCCTCCTCCTCCTCCTCCTCCTCCTCTTCTTCTTCCTCCTCCTCTTCCTCCTCCTCCTCCTCCTCCTCCTACTCCTCCACCTCCTCCACCCCCTCCTCCTCTTCCTCATCCTCAGAAGGACTCACTCAGGGCCCTTGGCCTAGGCAAGCCAGGGCTGCTGCTCTGGCTGCTGCAGCTTCTATCCAGTGGGTGGGTGCAGGAATCTGTTCCTGTCAATCCCTGATTCCTGGGACCTTCCATGCCTCCAGCTGCCCCCACTCTCTAGTCCAGAGCCCTCCTCAAAGATGCCCCCTTTCACCTTGCCCTCTGTCCCCCAGCTCCCCAACTAACATCTACTGTGTGCCTCCCTGAGCTACTTTACTGCCACCCTGCTTCTGCCCTCTAGCCCTGAGGGCCCAGGGACAGCCCAGCTGCCATCTCACCATCCAGCAGGGGTACCTGCCCTAACCCCCTGCCACCACACCCACACACACAGCCCTGCACACACTCCTGGGCTCCCCTGCCTGCAGCCTGCCTCTCAAACAGTCTCCTTCTGCCCCCTAGCCCCCTTACAGCCTCTGCCACGCACCCCCACAGACACCTGGGCATGAGCAGCGCAGACATGCAAACAGCTCCCCTCACCCCCACTCCATTTGCTCCAAGGTTGTCAAGAGTCTTTTTTTCATGCTGTAGGGGAGGGAGTTGAGACAGTCCAATGTCCTGGGGAGCAAGAACTGCAAACAGTCCATCTACAATGTAACATTTGGGTCTCAGGTCGCCCAATCCCTAGTGCGCTGTGCAGACCTTTGACTGGCAAAAACACCCCATCTGCGTGTGAGACCTGGCTGGGCTAGTGGCTCTTTCTGTGGACTAAGAGACAGACAGACAGAGTTTTCAGGTTCAAAACCTATACTTCCCAGAAGATGGTCATTCACTTCGGTAAAAAAAAAAAAAAAAAAAAAAAGGCTTTTTATTTTTTTTCCCCTGCCTGGGTAACCTGTCTGCTGCCTTTTTCAAAGTGAAAAAAGGGAAAAATCTTTTTTGGAGGGAAAAGGACCAAAATGCAGGCAGGTGGACTCCGTGGAGGGTGGATGGGGAGTTGCTCCTGCCCTGGCACTAGAACCCCAGCAGCTGTTCCAGGTCCTCTCTGATAACAGAGATCTCCGTGTGTCGTGTCATGACACTGTCTCCAGGACTGACCGTCAGGATAATGAGGATTCAAAAAGAGGCAGGTGATACTGCCTTCAAAAGTAAATCCAGGAAGGTTTGGCGGTATGTCAGAGGGTTAAGGGCTTGTGGCGCCTACGAATAGAGGGGACAGGTGGAAGGATTTGGGGTCTGGCCCCCAGACCGCCACCTGCAGGGGAGTCGCTTTACAGGGGGTGAAGCAGGTCTTTAGGAGCTCTATCTTTCTCTCCCACCCTGTATTTCCTCTGCTCTCTCCTTTTGTGTCTGTCAGATGCAAGGTCAGTAACAACAACAACAACAACAACAACAACAATAACCACCACAGTGACCAAGCAACAAGGGCAGCGAAAGGGGAACAAATGGAGTGCAGGAGCTGTGGATTATTCGTGGCACAGGCACTCAGCTGTGGCAATAACCCCTTGAGGCAATCAATCCATACATGAAGAAGTAATACAGGTAACAGAGACGTATATGTCCCTGTGTGTTTCCACTGAGTTAATGTAAATGCACTTTTATTTACTTCTTCATTTATTTATTACCTTGCCCCGAGAATTTCTTTTCATTGCTAAAAAAATAGTGTCCCATCAAGGGTACCAGGTGGTGCCAAACCCAGCTAAGCACTCATGTTACAATGCAGGAGGACTGGGCTTCAACACCCTGGTTCCCACCTGCCAGGGGAAATCTTTACAAGTGGTGCGGAAGTGCTGCAGGTGTCTCTCTCTGTGTCTCAAACTCTCTCTACCTCCCTTCCCTCTCAATTGCTGTCTATTTATTCCAGTGAATAATCAAGAAAATGGAAAGTAAAAAAAGAAAAAGGAAAAGGAAATATTCCAGGACTTCAAATGGGCTACTCAGGACAATGCTTTCCTTGTTAAGATCCTCACAGCATTCCATATGCAGAAAGGCAAAGACGCCATGTATTTTTTAACCCAGTTTTTATTTTTATTCATTTATTTATTTATTTATTTATTTAGGTGCTTATTCATTTTTGTTATTGATGAATTAATGTTTTACATTTGATATTGACTAAGGATCTGACACCAGCGGTCTCCAGTACCCCTATATGGTACTCTGCCTCTACAAAACCGATCCATTGACCTGTCCATCCATCCATCCATCCACCCATACATCTATCCATCCATCCATCCATCCATCCATCCATCCATCCATCCATCCACCAGTCAACCAAGCTAAGTACAAAAGGAGATCTCTCCTTGAATGGTGAGGAGAAACAACGATGCATAGGTAGGTTGCAAAGGGGCCGGTTTGGCTGAATAGGGCAGAGGGGCTGAACCAGGGAATGTGTTGGGGCGTGTGGGTTTGGGTGGGGTGAGCCGGAGGCCCTGTGAGCTGGGTCACATTTGGGGCAGGCAGGGGGTGGAAGGGGTTGCGAACAGCTGTCACTGGAGAACCATCACAAGTGCTGGAGCTGGTGAGCAGGGCACCTGGAAGAGAGGACAGACAAAGGAGAGAAGCAAAGTGCGGAGGAGAGGAGAGGGGAGGGGATGGTGAGGACAGGAGAGGACAGGATTGGAGGGGACCTGAGAAACCTACCTGGACAAAGGCAGCATACAGACATCCAGGAAGGCAGGCAGGCATACAGGCAGCTCTGGCCTGGGCTCCCTGGATCCCGGGCGCACCTCCACCTGTCTTCTCTTGGCTGCCAGCCCTGAGGTCCCTCGTCGGTCAGCACTGTCTTCCCATCCTTCCGTCCCTCTGTGCCAGGGCCCAGGCGTCTGGGCGCTGTTGCCTGACCTAGTGGCAGGGCAGTTGGGCTGCCCAGTGCCAGTGTGGCCAGCACAGATTGCCAGGGGCTAGGACATCACAGAGGGCTCCTGTGGTTGCTAGGCCACGGGGACCCCGCCCATCCAGTTGACCAGCAGCCATGACCCCCACGCTGAACTTGACCTGAGGGGTGGTGGCCAGCCACCAGAGCCAGAGCCCCAGGCCAAAGCAGGTGCTGGTCGGCCGGGCCAAGGGGCTATGGGCAGATTGGTGTGTGTCTGGGCATGGGGCTGGCATCTGACAGTCCAGGGCGGGGGACCAAGGTCCGCCAGGCCCCTGTCCCACCATGTGCACTGACACACAGTCTTGCTGACTGACTGACAGTCCCCGCCCCAGAGATACCCACACCAAGTCCCTGGGTGCCCTGAGCTGCCCCTGAGGGTTGGTGGGTGCCTGCCTGAACACATGCCTCCGTAATGGAGGCCTCTATTAATCCCGTTGCCTACTGACAGCTGCCCTCCTGCCCCTCCTCCTCCTCCTCCTCCTCCTCCTCCTCCTCTTCTTCTTCCTCCTCCTCTTCCTCCTCCTCCTCCTCCTCCTCCTACTCCTCCACCTCCTCCACCCCCTCCTCCTCTTCCTCATCCTCAGAAGGACTCACTCAGGGCCCTTGGCCTAGGCAAGCCAGGGCTGCTGCTCTGGCTGCTGCAGCTTCTATCCAGTGGGTGGGTGCAGGAATCTGTTCCTGTCAATCCCTGATTCCTGGGACCTTCCATGCCTCCAGCTGCCCCCACTCTCTAGTCCAGAGCCCTCCTCAAAGATGCCCCCTTTCACCTTGCCCTCTGTCCCCCAGCTCCCCAACTAACATCTACTGTGTGCCTCCCTGAGCTACTTTACTGCCACCCTGCTTCTGCCCTCTAGCCCTGAGGGCCCAGGGACAGCCCAGCTGCCATCTCACCATCCAGCAGGGGTACCTGCCCTAACCCCCTGCCACCACACCCACACACACAGCCCTGCACACACTCCTGGGCTCCCCTGCCTGCAGCCTGCCTCTCAAACAGTCTCCTTCTGCCCCCTAGCCCCCTTACAGCCTCTGCCACGCACCCCCACAGACACCTGGGCATGAGCAGCGCAGACATGCAAACAGCTCCCCTCACCCCCACTCCATTTGCTCCAAGGTTGTCAAGAGTCTTTTTTTCATGCTGTAGGGGAGGGAGTTGAGACAGTCCAATGTCCTGGGGAGCAAGAACTGCAAACAGTCCATCTACAATGTAACATTTGGGTCTCAGGTCGCCCAATCCCTAGTGCGCTGTGCAGACCTTTGACTGGCAAAAACACCCCATCTGCGTGTGAGACCTGGCTGGGCTAGTGGCTCTTTCTGTGGACTAAGAGACAGACAGACAGAGTTTTCAGGTTCAAAACCTATACTTCCCAGAAGATGGTCATTCACTTCGGTAAAAAAAAAAAAAAAAAAAAAAAAAGGCTTTTTATTTTTTTTCCCCTGCCTGGGTAACCTGTCTGCTGCCTTTTTCAAAGTGAAAAAAGGGAAAAATCTTTTTTGGAGGGAAAAGGACCAAAATGCAGGCAGGTGGACTCCGTGGAGGGTGGATGGGGAGTTGCTCCTGCCCTGGCACTAGAAGCCCAGCAGCTGTTCCAGGTCCTCTCTGATAACAGAGATCTCCGTGTGTCGTGTCATGACACTGTCTCCAGGACTGACCGTCAGGATAATGAGGATTCAAAAAGAGGCAGGTGATACTGCCTTCAAAAGTAAATCCAGGAAGGTTTGGCGGTATGTCAGAGGGTTAAGGGCTTGTGGCGCCTACGAATAGAGGGGACAGGTGGAAGGATTTGGGGTCTGGCCCCCAGACCGCCACCTGCAGGGGAGTCGCTTTACAGGGGGTGAAGCAGGTCTTTAGGAGCTCTATCTTTCTCTCCCACCCTGTATTTCCTCTGCTCTCTCCTTTTGTGTCTGTCAGATGCAAGGTCAGTAACAACAACAACAACAACAACAACAACAATAACCACCACAGTGACCAAGCAACAAGGGCAGCGAAAGGGGAACAAATGGAGTGCAGGAGCTGTGGATTATTCGTGGCACAGGCACTCAGCTGTGGCAATAACCCCTTGAGGCAATCAATCCATACATGAAGAAGTAATACAGGTAACAGAGACGTATATGTCCCTGTGTGTTTCCACTGAGTTAATGTAAATGCACTTTTATTTACTTCTTCATTTATTTATTACCTTGCCCCGAGAATTTCTTTTCATTGCTAAAAAAATAGTGTCCCATCAAGGGTACCAGGTGGTGCCAAACCCAGCTAAGCACTCATGTTACAATGCAGGAGGACTGGGCTTCAACACCCTGGTTCCCACCTGCCAGGGGAAATCTTTACAAGTGGTGCGGAAGTGCTGCAGGTGTCTCTCTCTGTGTCTCAAACTCTCTCTACCTCCCTTCCCTCTCAATTGCTGTCTATTTATTCCAGTGAATAATCAAGAAAATGGAAAGTAAAAAAAGAAAAAGGAAAAGGAAATATTCCACGACTTCAAATGGGCTACTCAGGACAATGCTTTCCTTGTTAAGATCCTCACAGCATTCCATATGCAGAAAGGCAAAGACGCCATGTATTTTTTAACCCAGTTTTTATTTTTATTCATTTATTTATTTATTTATTTAGGTGCTTATTCATTTTTGTTATTGATGAATTAATGTTTTACATTTGATATTGACTAAGGATCTGACACCAGCGGTCTCCAGTACCCCTATATGGTACTCTGCCTCTACAAAACCGATCCATTGACCTGTCCATCCATCCATCCATCCACCCATACATCTATCCATCCATCCATCCATCCATCCATCCATCCATCCATCCATCCATCCACCAGTCAACCAAGCTAAGTACAAAAGGAGATCTCTCCTTGAATGGTGAGGAGAAACAACGATGCATAGGTAGGTTGCAAAGGGGCCGGTTTGGCTGAATAGGGCAGAGGGGCTGAACCAGGGAATGTGTTGGGGCGTGTGGGTTTGGGTGGGGTGAGCCGGAGGCCCTGTGAGCTGGGTCACATTTGGGGCAGGCAGGGGGTGGAAGGGGTTGCGAACAGCTGTCACTGGAGAACCATCACAAGTGCTGGAGCTGGTGAGCAGGGCACCTGGAAGAGAGGACAGACAAAGGAGAGAAGCAAAGTGCGGAGGAGAGGAGAGGGGAGGGGATGGTGAGGACAGGAGAGGACAGGATTGGAGGGGACCTGAGAAACCTACCTGGACAAAGGCAGCATACAGACATCCAGGAAGGCAGGCAGGCATACAGGCAGCTCTGGCCTGGGCTCCCTGGATCCCGGGCGCACCTCCACCTGTCTTCTCTTGGCTGCCAGCCCTGAGGTCCCTCGTCGGTCAGCACTGTCTTCCCATCCTTCCGTCCCTCTGTGCCAGGGCCCAGGCGTCTGGGCGCTGTTGCCTGACCTAGTGGCAGGGCAGTTGGGCTGCCCAGTGCCAGTGTGGCCAGCACAGATTGCCAGGGGCTAGGACATCACAGAGGGCTCCTGTGGTTGCTAGGCCACGGGGACCCCGCCCATCCAGTTGACCAGCAGCCATGACCCCCACGCTGAACTTGACCTGAGGGGTGGTGGCCAGCCACCAGAGCCAGAGCCCCAGGCCAAAGCAGGTGCTGGTCGGCCGGGCCAAGGGGCTATGGGCAGATTGGTGTGTGTCTGGGCATGGGGCTGGCATCTGACAGTCCAGGGCGGGGGACCAAGGTCCGCCAGGCCCCTGTCCCACCATGTGCACTGACACACAGTCTTGCTGACTGACTGACAGTCCCCGCCCCAGAGATACCCACACCAAGTCCCTGGGTGCCCTGAGCTGCCCCTGAGGGTTGGTGGGTGCCTGCCTGAACACATGCCTCCGTAATGGAGGCCTCTATTAATCCCGTTGCCTACTGACAGCTGCCCTCCTGCCCCTCCTCCTCCTCCTCCTCCTCCTCCTCCTCCTCTTCTTCTTCCTCCTCCTCTTCCTCCTCCTCCTCCTCCTCCTCCTACTCCTCCACCTCCTCCACCCCCTCCTCCTCTTCCTCATCCTCAGAAGGACTCACTCAGGGCCCTTGGCCTAGGCAAGCCAGGGCTGCTGCTCTGGCTGCTGCAGCTTCTATCCAGTGGGTGGGTGCAGGAATCTGTTCCTGTCAATCCCTGATTCCTGGGACCTTCCATGCCTCCAGCTGCCCCCACTCTCTAGTCCAGAGCCCTCCTCAAAGATGCCCCCTTTCACCTTGCCCTCTGTCCCCCAGCTCCCCAACTAACATCTACTGTGTGCCTCCCTGAGCTACTTTACTGCCACCCTGCTTCTGCCCTCTAGCCCTGAGGGCCCAGGGACAGCCCAGCTGCCATCTCACCATCCAGCAGGGGTACCTGCCCTAACCCCCTGCCACCACACCCACACACACAGCCCTGCACACACTCCTGGGCTCCCCTGCCTGCAGCCTGCCTCTCAAACAGTCTCCTTCTGCCCCCTAGCCCCCTTACAGCCTCTGCCACGCACCCCCACAGACACCTGGGCATGAGCAGCGCAGACATGCAAACAGCTCCCCTCACCCCCACTCCATTTGCTCCAAGGTTGTCAAGAGTCTTTTTTTCATGCTGTAGGGGAGGGAGTTGAGACAGTCCAATGTCCTGGGGAGCAAGAACTGCAAACAGTCCATCTACAATGTAACATTTGGGTCTCAGGTCGCCCAATCCCTAGTGCGCTGTGCAGACCTTTGACTGGCAAAAACACCCCATCTGCGTGTGAGACCTGGCTGGGCTAGTGGCTCTTTCTGTGGACTAAGAGACAGACAGACAGAGTTTTCAGGTTCAAAACCTATACTTCCCAGAAGATGGTCATTCACTTCGGTAAAAAAAAAAAAAAAAAAAAAAAAAGGCTTTTTATTTTTTTTCCCCTGCCTGGGTAACCTGTCTGCTGCCTTTTTCAAAGTGAAAAAAGGGAAAAATCTTTTTTGGAGGGAAAAGGACCAAAATGCAGGCAGGTGGACTCCGTGGAGGGTGGATGGGGAGTTGCTCCTGCCCTGGCACTAGAAGCCCAGCAGCTGTTCCAGGTCCTCTCTGATAACAGAGATCTCCGTGTGTCGTGTCATGACACTGTCTCCAGGACTGACCGTCAGGATAATGAGGATTCAAAAAGAGGCAGGTGATACTGCCTTCAAAAGTAAATCCAGGAAGGTTTGGCGGTATGTCAGAGGGTTAAGGGCTTGTGGCGCCTACGAATAGAGGGGACAGGTGGAAGGATTTGGGGTCTGGCCCCCAGACCGCCACCTGCAGGGGAGTCGCTTTACAGGGGGTGAAGCAGGTCTTTAGGAGCTCTATCTTTCTCTCCCACCCTGTATTTCCTCTGCTCTCTCCTTTTGTGTCTGTCAGATGCAAGGTCAGTAACAACAACAACAACAACAACAACAACAATAACCACCACAGTGACCAAGCAACAAGGGCAGCGAAAGGGGAACAAATGGAGTGCAGGAGCTGTGGATTATTCGTGGCACAGGCACTCAGCTGTGGCAATAACCCCTTGAGGCAATCAATCCATACATGAAGAAGTAATACAGGTAACAGAGACGTATATGTCCCTGTGTGTTTCCACTGAGTTAATGTAAATGCACTTTTATTTACTTCTTCATTTATTTATTACCTTGCCCCGAGAATTTCTTTTCATTGCTAAAAAAATAGTGTCCCATCAAGGGTACCAGGTGGTGCCAAACCCAGCTAAGCACTCATGTTACAATGCAGGAGGACTGGGCTTCAACACCCTGGTTCCCACCTGCCAGGGGAAATCTTTACAAGTGGTGCGGAAGTGCTGCAGGTGTCTCTCTCTGTGTCTCAAACTCTCTCTACCTCCCTTCCCTCTCAATTGCTGTCTATTTATTCCAGTGAATAATCAAGAAAATGGAAAGTAAAAAAAGAAAAAGGAAAAGGAAATATTCCACGACTTCAAATGGGCTACTCAGGACAATGCTTTCCTTGTTAAGATCCTCACAGCATTCCATATGCAGAAAGGCAAAGACGCCATGTATTTTTTAACCCAGTTTTTATTTTTATTCATTTATTTATTTATTTATTTAGGTGCTTATTCATTTTTGTTATTGATGAATTAATGTTTTACATTTGATATTGACTAAGGATCTGACACCAGCGGTCTCCAGTACCCCTATATGGTACTCTGCCTCTACAAAACCGATCCATTGACCTGTCCATCCATCCATCCATCCACCCATACATCTATCCATCCATCCATCCATCCATCCATCCATCCATCCATCCATCCACCAGTCAACCAAGCTAAGTACAAAAGGAGATCTCTCCTTGAATGGTGAGGAGAAACAACGATGCATAGGTAGGTTGCAAAGGGGCCGGTTTGGCTGAATAGGGCAGAGGGGCTGAACCAGGGAATGTGTTGGGGCGTGTGGGTTTGGGTGGGGTGAGCCGGAGGCCCTGTGAGCTGGGTCACATTTGGGGCAGGCAGGGGGTGGAAGGGGTTGCGAACAGCTGTCACTGGAGAACCATCACAAGTGCTGGAGCTGGTGAGCAGGGCACCTGGAAGAGAGGACAGACAAAGGAGAGAAGCAAAGTGCGGAGGAGAGGAGAGGGGAGGGGATGGTGAGGACAGGAGAGGACAGGATTGGAGGGGACCTGAGAAACCTACCTGGACAAAGGCAGCATACAGACATCCAGGAAGGCAGGCAGGCATACAGGCAGCTCTGGCCTGGGCTCCCTGGATCCCGGGCGCACCTCCACCTGTCTTCTCTTGGCTGCCAGCCCTGAGGTCCCTCGTCGGTCAGCACTGTCTTCCCATCCTTCCGTCCCTCTGTGCCAGGGCCCAGGCGTCTGGGCGCTGTTGCCTGACCTAGTGGCAGGGCAGTTGGGCTGCCCAGTGCCAGTGTGGCCAGCACAGATTGCCAGGGGCTAGGACATCACAGAGGGCTCCTGTGGTTGCTAGGCCACGGGGACCCCGCCCATCCAGTTGACCAGCAGCCATGACCCCCACGCTGAACTTGACCTGAGGGGTGGTGGCCAGCCACCAGAGCCAGAGCCCCAGGCCAAAGCAGGTGCTGGTCGGCCGGGCCAAGGGGCTATGGGCAGATTGGTGTGTGTCTGGGCATGGGGCTGGCATCTGACAGTCCAGGGCGGGGGACCAAGGTCCGCCAGGCCCCTGTCCCACCATGTGCACTGACACACAGTCTTGCTGACTGACTGACAGTCCCCGCCCCAGAGATACCCACACCAAGTCCCTGGGTGCCCTGAGCTGCCCCTGAGGGTTGGTGGGTGCCTGCCTGAACACATGCCTCCGTAATGGAGGCCTCTATTAATCCCGTTGCCTACTGACAGCTGCCCTCCTGCCCCTCCTCCTCCTCCTCCTCCTCCTCCTCCTCCTCTTCTTCTTCCTCCTCCTCTTCCTCCTCCTCCTCCTCCTCCTCCTACTCCTCCACCTCCTCCACCCCCTCCTCCTCTTCCTCATCCTCAGAAGGACTCACTCAGGGCCCTTGGCCTAGGCAAGCCAGGGCTGCTGCTCTGGCTGCTGCAGCTTCTATCCAGTGGGTGGGTGCAGGAATCTGTTCCTGTCAATCCCTGATTCCTGGGACCTTCCATGCCTCCAGCTGCCCCCACTCTCTAGTCCAGAGCCCTCCTCAAAGATGCCCCCTTTCACCTTGCCCTCTGTCCCCCAGCTCCCCAACTAACATCTACTGTGTGCCTCCCTGAGCTACTTTACTGCCACCCTGCTTCTGCCCTCTAGCCCTGAGGGCCCAGGGACAGCCCAGCTGCCATCTCACCATCCAGCAGGGGTACCTGCCCTAACCCCCTGCCACCACACCCACACACACAGCCCTGCACACACTCCTGGGCTCCCCTGCCTGCAGCCTGCCTCTCAAACAGTCTCCTTCTGCCCCCTAGCCCCCTTACAGCCTCTGCCACGCACCCCCACAGACACCTGGGCATGAGCAGCGCAGACATGCAAACAGCTCCCCTCACCCCCACTCCATTTGCTCCAAGGTTGTCAAGAGTCTTTTTTTCATGCTGTAGGGGAGGGAGTTGAGACAGTCCAATGTCCTGGGGAGCAAGAACTGCAAACAGTCCATCTACAATGTAACATTTGGGTCTCAGGTCGCCCAATCCCTAGTGCGCTGTGCAGACCTTTGACTGGCAAAAACACCCCATCTGCGTGTGAGACCTGGCTGGGCTAGTGGCTCTTTCTGTGGACTAAGAGACAGACAGACAGAGTTTTCAGGTTCAAAACCTATACTTCCCAGAAGATGGTCATTCACTTCGGTAAAAAAAAAAAAAAAAAAAAAGGCTTTTTATTTTTTTTCCCCTGCCTGGGTAACCTGTCTGCTGCCTTTTTCAAAGTGAAAAAAGGGAAAAATCTTTTTTGGAGGGAAAAGGACCAAAATGCAGGCAGGTGGACTCCGTGGAGGGTGGATGGGGAGTTGCTCCTGCCCTGGCACTAGAAGCCCAGCAGCTGTTCCAGGTCCTCTCTGATAACAGAGATCTCCGTGTGTCGTGTCATGACACTGTCTCCAGGACTGACCGTCAGGATAATGAGGATTCAAAAAGAGGCAGGTGATACTGCCTTCAAAAGTAAATCCAGGAAGGTTTGGCGGTATGTCAGAGGGTTAAGGGCTTGTGGCGCCTACGAATAGAGGGGACAGGTGGAAGGATTTGGGGTCTGGCCCCCAGACCGCCACCTGCAGGGGAGTCGCTTTACAGGGGGTGAAGCAGGTCTTTAGGAGCTCTATCTTTCTCTCCCACCCTGTATTTCCTCTGCTCTCTCCTTTTGTGTCTGTCAGATGCAAGGTCAGTAACAACAACAACAACAACAACAACAACAATAACCACCACAGTGACCAAGCAACAAGGGCAGCGAAAGGGGAACAAATGGAGTGCAGGAGCTGTGGATTATTCGTGGCACAGGCACTCAGCTGTGGCAATAACCCCTTGAGGCAATCAATCCATACATGAAGAAGTAATACAGGTAACAGAGACGTATATGTCCCTGTGTGTTTCCACTGAGTTAATGTAAATGCACTTTTATTTACTTCTTCATTTATTTATTACCTTGCCCCGAGAATTTCTTTTCATTGCTAAAAAAATAGTGTCCCATCAAGGGTACCAGGTGGTGCCAAACCCAGCTAAGCACTCATGTTACAATGCAGGAGGACTGGGCTTCAACACCCTGGTTCCCACCTGCCAGGGGAAATCTTTACAAGTGGTGCGGAAGTGCTGCAGGTGTCTCTCTCTGTGTCTCAAACTCTCTCTACCTCCCTTCCCTCTCAATTGCTGTCTATTTATTCCAGTGAATAATCAAGAAAATGGAAAGTAAAAAAAGAAAAAGGAAAAGGAAATATTCCACGACTTCAAATGGGCTACTCAGGACAATGCTTTCCTTGTTAAGATCCTCACAGCATTCCATATGCAGAAAGGCAAAGACGCCATGTATTTTTTAACCCAGTTTTTATTTTTATTCATTTATTTATTTATTTATTTAGGTGCTTATTCATTTTTGTTATTGATGAATTAATGTTTTACATTTGATATTGACTAAGGATCTGACACCAGCGGTCTCCAGTACCCCTATATGGTACTCTGCCTCTACAAAACCGATCCATTGACCTGTCCATCCATCCATCCATCCACCCATACATCTATCCATCCATCCATCCATCCATCCATCCATCCATCCATCCATCCATCCATCCACCAGTCAACCAAGCTAAGTACAAAAGGAGATCTCTCCTTGAATGGTGAGGAGAAACAACGATGCATAGGTAGGTTGCAAAGGGGCCGGTTTGGCTGAATAGGGCAGAGGGGCTGAACCAGGGAATGTGTTGGGGCGTGTGGGTTTGGGTGGGGTGAGCCGGAGGCCCTGTGAGCTGGGTCACATTTGGGGCAGGCAGGGGGTGGAAGGGGTTGCGAACAGCTGTCACTGGAGAACCATCACAAGTGCTGGAGCTGGTGAGCAGGGCACCTGGAAGAGAGGACAGACAAAGGAGAGAAGCAAAGTGCGGAGGAGAGGAGAGGGGAGGGGATGGTGAGGACAGGAGAGGACAGGATTGGAGGGGACCTGAGAAACCTACCTGGACAAAGGCAGCATACAGACATCCAGGAAGGCAGGCAGGCATACAGGCAGCTCTGGCCTGGGCTCCATGGATCCCGGGCGCACCTCCACCTGTCTTCTCTTGGCTGCCAGCCCTGAGGTCCCTCGTCGGTCAGCACTGTCTTCCCATCCTTCCGTCCCTCTGTGCCAGGGCCCAGGCGTCTGGGCGCTGTTGCCTGACCTAGTGGCAGGGCAGTTGGGCTGCCCAGTGCCAGTGTGGCCAGCACAGATTGCCAGGGGCTAGGACATCACAGAGGGCTCCTGTGGTTGCTAGGCCACGGGGACCCCGCCCATCCAGTTGACCAGCAGCCATGACCCCCACGCTGAACTTGACCTGAGGGGTGGTGGCCAGCCACCAGAGCCAGAGCCCCAGGCCAAAGCAGGTGCTGGTCGGCCGGGCCAAGGGGCTATGGGCAGATTGGTGTGTGTCTGGGCATGGGGCTGGCATCTGACAGTCCAGGGCGGGGGACCAAGGTCCGCCAGGCCCCTGTCCCACCATGTGCACTGACACACAGTCTTGCTGACTGACTGACAGTCCCCGCCCCAGAGATACCCACACCAAGTCCCTGGGTGCCCTGAGCTGCCCCTGAGGGTTGGTGGGTGCCTGCCTGAACACATGCCTCCGTAATGGAGGCCTCTATTAATCCCGTTGCCTACTGACAGCTGCCCTCCTGCCCCTCCTCCTCCTCCTCCTCCTCCTCCTCCTCCTCTTCTTCTTCCTCCTCCTCTTCCTCCTCCTCCTCCTCCTCCTCCTACTCCTCCACCTCCTCCACCCCCTCCTCCTCTTCCTCATCCTCAGAAGGACTCACTCAGGGCCCTTGGCCTAGGCAAGCCAGGGCTGCTGCTCTGGCTGCTGCAGCTTCTATCCAGTGGGTGGGTGCAGGAATCTGTTCCTGTCAATCCCTGATTCCTGGGACCTTCCATGCCTCCAGCTGCCCCCACTCTCTAGTCCAGAGCCCTCCTCAAAGATGCCCCCTTTCACCTTGCCCTCTGTCCCCCAGCTCCCCAACTAACATCTACTGTGTGCCTCCCTGAGCTACTTTACTGCCACCCTGCTTCTGCCCTCTAGCCCTGAGGGCCCAGGGACAGCCCAGCTGCCATCTCACCATCCAGCAGGGGTACCTGCCCTAACCCCCTGCCACCACACCCACACACACAGCCCTGCACACACTCCTGGGCTCCCCTGCCTGCAGCCTGCCTCTCAAACAGTCTCCTTCTGCCCCCTAGCCCCCTTACAGCCTCTGCCACGCACCCCCACAGACACCTGGGCATGAGCAGCGCAGACATGCAAACAGCTCCCCTCACCCCCACTCCATTTGCTCCAAGGTTGTCAAGAGTCTTTTTTTCATGCTGTAGGGGAGGGAGTTGAGACAGTCCAATGTCCTGGGGAGCAAGAACTGCAAACAGTCCATCTACAATGTAACATTTGGGTCTCAGGTCGCCCAATCCCTAGTGCGCTGTGCAGACCTTTGACTGGCAAAAACACCCCATCTGCGTGTGAGACCTGGCTGGGCTAGTGGCTCTTTCTGTGGACTAAGAGACAGACAGACAGAGTTTTCAGGTTCAAAACCTATACTTCCCAGAAGATGGTCATTCACTTCGGTAAAAAAAAAAAAAAAAAAAAAGGCTTTTTATTTTTTTTCCCCTGCCTGGGTAACCTGTCTGCTGCCTTTTTCAAAGTGAAAAAAGGGAAAAATCTTTTTTGGAGGGAAAAGGACCAAAATGCAGGCAGGTGGACTCCGTGGAGGGTGGATGGGGAGTTGCTCCTGCCCTGGCACTAGAAGCCCAGCAGCTGTTCCAGGTCCTCTCTGATAACAGAGATCTCCGTGTGTCGTGTCATGACACTGTCTCCAGGACTGACCGTCAGGATAATGAGGATTCAAAAAGAGGCAGGTGATACTGCCTTCAAAAGTAAATCCAGGAAGGTTTGGCGGTATGTCAGAGGGTTAAGGGCTTGTGGCGCCTACGAATAGAGGGGACAGGTGGAAGGATTTGGGGTCTGGCCCCCAGACCGCCACCTGCAGGGGAGTCGCTTTACAGGGGGTGAAGCAGGTCTTTAGGAGCTCTATCTTTCTCTCCCACCCTGTATTTCCTCTGCTCTCTCCTTTTGTGTCTGTCAGATGCAAGGTCAGTAACAACAACAACAACAACAACAACAACAATAACCACCACAGTGACCAAGCAACAAGGGCAGCGAAAGGGGAACAAATGGAGTGCAGGAGCTGTGGATTATTCGTGGCACAGGCACTCAGCTGTGGCAATAACCCCTTGAGGCAATCAATCCATACATGAAGAAGTAATACAGGTAACAGAGACGTATATGTCCCTGTGTGTTTCCACTGAGTTAATGTAAATGCACTTTTATTTACTTCTTCATTTATTTATTACCTTGCCCCGAGAATTTCTTTTCATTGCTAAAAAAATAGTGTCCCATCAAGGGTACCAGGTGGTGCCAAACCCAGCTAAGCACTCATGTTACAATGCAGGAGGACTGGGCTTCAACACCCTGGTTCCCACCTGCCAGGGGAAATCTTTACAAGTGGTGCGGAAGTGCTGCAGGTGTCTCTCTCTGTGTCTCAAACTCTCTCTACCTCCCTTCCCTCTCAATTGCTGTCTATTTATTCCAGTGAATAATCAAGAAAATGGAAAGTAAAAAAAGAAAAAGGAAAAGGAAATATTCCACGACTTCAAATGGGCTACTCAGGACAATGCTTTCCTTGTTAAGATCCTCACAGCATTCCATATGCAGAAAGGCAAAGACGCCATGTATTTTTTAACCCAGTTTTTATTTTTATTCATTTATTTATTTATTTATTTAGGTGCTTATTCATTTTTGTTATTGATGAATTAATGTTTTACATTTGATATTGACTAAGGATCTGACACCAGCGGTCTCCAGTACCCCTATATGGTACTCTGCCTCTACAAAACCGATCCATTGACCTGTCCATCCATCCATCCATCCACCCATACATCTATCCATCCATCCATCCATCCATCCATCCATCCATCCATCCATCCATCCATCCACCAGTCAACCAAGCTAAGTACAAAAGGAGATCTCTCCTTGAATGGTGAGGAGAAACAACGATGCATAGGTAGGTTGCAAAGGGGCCGGTTTGGCTGAATAGGGCAGAGGGGCTGAACCAGGGAATGTGTTGGGGCGTGTGGGTTTGGGTGGGGTGAGCCGGAGGCCCTGTGAGCTGGGTCACATTTGGGGCAGGCAGGGGGTGGAAGGGGTTGCGAACAGCTGTCACTGGAGAACCATCACAAGTGCTGGAGCTGGTGAGCAGGGCACCTGGAAGAGAGGACAGACAAAGGAGAGAAGCAAAGTGCGGAGGAGAGGAGAGGGGAGGGGATGGTGAGGACAGGAGAGGACAGGATTGGAGGGGACCTGAGAAACCTACCTGGACAAAGGCAGCATACAGACATCCAGGAAGGCAGGCAGGCATACAGGCAGCTCTGGCCTGGGCTCCATGGATCCCGGGCGCACCTCCACCTGTCTTCTCTTGGCTGCCAGCCCTGAGGTCCCTCGTCGGTCAGCACTGTCTTCCCATCCTTCCGTCCCTCTGTGCCAGGGCCCAGGCGTCTGGGCGCTGTTGCCTGACCTAGTGGCAGGGCAGTTGGGCTGCCCAGTGCCAGTGTGGCCAGCACAGATTGCCAGGGGCTAGGACATCACAGAGGGCTCCTGTGGTTGCTAGGCCACGGGGACCCCGCCCATCCAGTTGACCAGCAGCCATGACCCCCACGCTGAACTTGACCTGAGGGGTGGTGGCCAGCCACCAGAGCCAGAGCCCCAGGCCAAAGCAGGTGCTGGTCGGCCGGGCCAAGGGGCTATGGGCAGATTGGTGTGTGTCTGGGCATGGGGCTGGCATCTGACAGTCCAGGGCGGGGGACCAAGGTCCGCCAGGCCCCTGTCCCACCATGTGCACTGACACACAGTCTTGCTGACTGACTGACAGTCCCCGCCCCAGAGATACCCACACCAAGTCCCTGGGTGCCCTGAGCTGCCCCTGAGGGTTGGTGGGTGCCTGCCTGAACACATGCCTCCGTAATGGAGGCCTCTATTAATCCCGTTGCCTACTGACAGCTGCCCTCCTGCCCCTCCTCCTCCTCCTCCTCCTCCTCCTCCTCCTCTTCTTCTTCCTCCTCCTCTTCCTCCTCCTCCTCCTCCTCCTCCTACTCCTCCACCTCCTCCACCCCCTCCTCCTCTTCCTCATCCTCAGAAGGACTCACTCAGGGCCCTTGGCCTAGGCAAGCCAGGGCTGCTGCTCTGGCTGCTGCAGCTTCTATCCAGTGGGTGGGTGCAGGAATCTGTTCCTGTCAATCCCTGATTCCTGGGACCTTCCATGCCTCCAGCTGCCCCCACTCTCTAGTCCAGAGCCCTCCTCAAAGATGCCCCCTTTCACCTTGCCCTCTGTCCCCCAGCTCCCCAACTAACATCTACTGTGTGCCTCCCTGAGCTACTTTACTGCCACCCTGCTTCTGCCCTCTAGCCCTGAGGGCCCAGGGACAGCCCAGCTGCCATCTCACCATCCAGCAGGGGTACCTGCCCTAACCCCCTGCCACCACACCCACACACACAGCCCTGCACACACTCCTGGGCTCCCCTGCCTGCAGCCTGCCTCTCAAACAGTCTCCTTCTGCCCCCTAGCCCCCTTACAGCCTCTGCCACGCACCCCCACAGACACCTGGGCATGAGCAGCGCAGACATGCAAACAGCTCCCCTCACCCCCACTCCATTTGCTCCAAGGTTGTCAAGAGTCTTTTTTTCATGCTGTAGGGGAGGGAGTTGAGACAGTCCAATGTCCTGGGGAGCAAGAACTGCAAACAGTCCATCTACAATGTAACATTTGGGTCTCAGGTCGCCCAATCCCTAGTGCGCTGTGCAGACCTTTGACTGGCAAAAACACCCCATCTGCGTGTGAGACCTGGCTGGGCTAGTGGCTCTTTCTGTGGACTAAGAGACAGACAGACAGAGTTTTCAGGTTCAAAACCTATACTTCCCAGAAGATGGTCATTCACTTCGGTAAAAAAAAAAAAAAAAAAAAAAAGGCTTTTTATTTTTTTTCCCCTGCCTGGGTAACCTGTCTGCTGCCTTTTTCAAAGTGAAAAAAGGGAAAAATCTTTTTTGGAGGGAAAAGGACCAAAATGCAGGCAGGTGGACTCCGTGGAGGGTGGATGGGGAGTTGCTCCTGCCCTGGCACTAGAACCCCAGCAGCTGTTCCAGGTCCTCTCTGATAACAGAGATCTCCGTGTGTCGTGTCATGACACTGTCTCCAGGACTGACCGTCAGGATAATGAGGATTCAAAAAGAGGCAGGTGATACTGCCTTCAAAAGTAAATCCAGGAAGGTTTGGCGGTATGTCAGAGGGTTAAGGGCTTGTGGCGCCTACGAATAGAGGGGACAGGTGGAAGGATTTGGGGTCTGGCCCCCAGACCGCCACCTGCAGGGGAGTCGCTTTACAGGGGGTGAAGCAGGTCTTTAGGAGCTCTATCTTTCTCTCCCACCCTGTATTTCCTCTGCTCTCTCCTTTTGTGTCTGTCAGATGCAAGGTCAGTAACAACAACAACAACAACAACAACAACAATAACCACCACAGTGACCAAGCAACAAGGGCAGCGAAAGGGGAACAAATGGAGTGCAGGAGCTGTGGATTATTCGTGGCACAGGCACTCAGCTGTGGCAATAACCCCTTGAGGCAATCAATCCATACATGAAGAAGTAATACAGGTAACAGAGACGTATATGTCCCTGTGTGTTTCCACTGAGTTAATGTAAATGCACTTTTATTTACTTCTTCATTTATTTATTACCTTGCCCCGAGAATTTCTTTTCATTGCTAAAAAAATAGTGTCCCATCAAGGGTACCAGGTGGTGCCAAACCCAGCTAAGCACTCATGTTACAATGCAGGAGGACTGGGCTTCAACACCCTGGTTCCCACCTGCCAGGGGAAATCTTTACAAGTGGTGCGGAAGTGCTGCAGGTGTCTCTCTCTGTGTCTCAAACTCTCTCTACCTCCCTTCCCTCTCAATTGCTGTCTATTTATTCCAGTGAATAATCAAGAAAATGGAAAGTAAAAAAAGAAAAAGGAAAAGGAAATATTCCAGGACTTCAAATGGGCTACTCAGGACAATGCTTTCCTTGTTAAGATCCTCACAGCATTCCATATGCAGAAAGGCAAAGACGCCATGTATTTTTTAACCCAGTTTTTATTTTTATTCATTTATTTATTTATTTATTTATTTAGGTGCTTATTCATTTTTGTTATTGATGAATTAATGTTTTACATTTGATATTGACTAAGGATCTGACACCAGCGGTCTCCAGTACCCCTATATGGTACTCTGCCTCTACAAAACCGATCCATTGACCTGTCCATCCATCCATCCATCCACCCATACATCTATCCATCCATCCATCCATCCATCCATCCATCCATCCATCCATCCACCAGTCAACCAAGCTAAGTACAAAAGGAGATCTCTCCTTGAATGGTGAGGAGAAACAACGATGCATAGGTAGGTTGCAAAGGGGCCGGTTTGGCTGAATAGGGCAGAGGGGCTGAACCAGGGAATGTGTTGGGGCGTGTGGGTTTGGGTGGGGTGAGCCGGAGGCCCTGTGAGCTGGGTCACATTTGGGGCAGGCAGGGGGTGGAAGGGGTTGCGAACAGCTGTCACTGGAGAACCATCACAAGTGCTGGAGCTGGTGAGCAGGGCACCTGGAAGAGAGGACAGACAAAGGAGAGAAGCAAAGTGCGGAGGAGAGGAGAGGGGAGGGGATGGTGAGGACAGGAGAGGACAGGATTGGAGGGGACCTGAGAAACCTACCTGGACAAAGGCAGCATACAGACATCCAGGAAGGCAGGCAGGCATACAGGCAGCTCTGGCCTGGGCTCCCTGGATCCCGGGCGCACCTCCACCTGTCTTCTCTTGGCTGCCAGCCCTGAGGTCCCTCGTCGGTCAGCACTGTCTTCCCATCCTTCCGTCCCTCTGTGCCAGGGCCCAGGCGTCTGGGCGCTGTTGCCTGACCTAGTGGCAGGGCAGTTGGGCTGCCCAGTGCCAGTGTGGCCAGCACAGATTGCCAGGGGCTAGGACATCACAGAGGGCTCCTGTGGTTGCTAGGCCACGGGGACCCCGCCCATCCAGTTGACCAGCAGCCATGACCCCCACGCTGAACTTGACCTGAGGGGTGGTGGCCAGCCACCAGAGCCAGAGCCCCAGGCCAAAGCAGGTGCTGGTCGGCCGGGCCAAGGGGCTATGGGCAGATTGGTGTGTGTCTGGGCATGGGGCTGGCATCTGACAGTCCAGGGCGGGGGACCAAGGTCCGCCAGGCCCCTGTCCCACCATGTGCACTGACACACAGTCTTGCTGACTGACTGACAGTCCCCGCCCCAGAGATACCCACACCAAGTCCCTGGGTGCCCTGAGCTGCCCCTGAGGGTTGGTGGGTGCCTGCCTGAACACATGCCTCCGTAATGGAGGCCTCTATTAATCCCGTTGCCTACTGACAGCTGCCCTCCTGCCCCTCCTCCTCCTCCTCCTCCTCCTCCTCCTCCTCTTCTTCTTCCTCCTCCTCTTCCTCCTCCTCCTCCTCCTCCTCCTACTCCTCCACCTCCTCCACCCCCTCCTCCTCTTCCTCATCCTCAGAAGGACTCACTCAGGGCCCTTGGCCTAGGCAAGCCAGGGCTGCTGCTCTGGCTGCTGCAGCTTCTATCCAGTGGGTGGGTGCAGGAATCTGTTCCTGTCAATCCCTGATTCCTGGGACCTTCCATGCCTCCAGCTGCCCCCACTCTCTAGTCCAGAGCCCTCCTCAAAGATGCCCCCTTTCACCTTGCCCTCTGTCCCCCAGCTCCCCAACTAACATCTACTGTGTGCCTCCCTGAGCTACTTTACTGCCACCCTGCTTCTGCCCTCTAGCCCTGAGGGCCCAGGGACAGCCCAGCTGCCATCTCACCATCCAGCAGGGGTACCTGCCCTAACCCCCTGCCACCACACCCACACACACAGCCCTGCACACACTCCTGGGCTCCCCTGCCTGCAGCCTGCCTCTCAAACAGTCTCCTTCTGCCCCCTAGCCCCCTTACAGCCTCTGCCACGCACCCCCACAGACACCTGGGCATGAGCAGCGCAGACATGCAAACAGCTCCCCTCACCCCCACTCCATTTGCTCCAAGGTTGTCAAGAGTCTTTTTTTCATGCTGTAGGGGAGGGAGTTGAGACAGTCCAATGTCCTGGGGAGCAAGAACTGCAAACAGTCCATCTACAATGTAACATTTGGGTCTCAGGTCGCCCAATCCCTAGTGCGCTGTGCAGACCTTTGACTGGCAAAAACACCCCATCTGCGTGTGAGACCTGGCTGGGCTAGTGGCTCTTTCTGTGGACTAAGAGACAGACAGACAGAGTTTTCAGGTTCAAAACCTATACTTCCCAGAAGATGGTCATTCACTTCGGTAAAAAAAAAAAAAAAAAAAAAAAAAGGCTTTTTATTTTTTTTCCCCTGCCTGGGTAACCTGTCTGCTGCCTTTTTCAAAGTGAAAAAAGGGAAAAATCTTTTTTGGAGGGAAAAGGACCAAAATGCAGGCAGGTGGACTCCGTGGAGGGTGGATGGGGAGTTGCTCCTGCCCTGGCACTAGAAGCCCAGCAGCTGTTCCAGGTCCTCTCTGATAACAGAGATCTCCGTGTGTCGTGTCATGACACTGTCTCCAGGACTGACCGTCAGGATAATGAGGATTCAAAAAGAGGCAGGTGATACTGCCTTCAAAAGTAAATCCAGGAAGGTTTGGCGGTATGTCAGAGGGTTAAGGGCTTGTGGCGCCTACGAATAGAGGGGACAGGTGGAAGGATTTGGGGTCTGGCCCCCAGACCGCCACCTGCAGGGGAGTCGCTTTACAGGGGGTGAAGCAGGTCTTTAGGAGCTCTATCTTTCTCTCC
Organism: Erinaceus europaeus; assembly: GCF_950295315.1. NCBI lineage: Eukaryota > Metazoa > Chordata > Mammalia > Eulipotyphla > Erinaceidae > Erinaceus > Erinaceus europaeus. The sequence goes on along the minus strand of NW_026647256.1, from coordinate 40,719 downwards.
CACCCTGTATTTCCTCTGCTCTCTCCTTTTGTGTCTGTCAGATGCAAGGTCAGTAACAACAACAACAACAACAACAACAACAATAACCACCACAGTGACCAAGCAACAAGGGCAGCGAAAGGGGAACAAATGGAGTGCAGGAGCTGTGGATTATTCGTGGCACAGGCACTCAGCTGTGGCAATAACCCCTTGAGGCAATCAATCCATACATGAAGAAGTAATACAGGTAACAGAGACGTATATGTCCCTGTGTGTTTCCACTGAGTTAATGTAAATGCACTTTTATTTACTTCTTCATTTATTTATTACCTTGCCCCGAGAATTTCTTTTCATTGCTAAAAAAATAGTGTCCCATCAAGGGTACCAGGTGGTGCCAAACCCAGCTAAGCACTCATGTTACAATGCAGGAGGACTGGGCTTCAACACCCTGGTTCCCACCTGCCAGGGGAAATCTTTACAAGTGGTGCGGAAGTGCTGCAGGTGTCTCTCTCTGTGTCTCAAACTCTCTCTACCTCCCTTCCCTCTCAATTGCTGTCTATTTATTCCAGTGAATAATCAAGAAAATGGAAAGTAAAAAAAGAAAAAGGAAAAGGAAATATTCCACGACTTCAAATGGGCTACTCAGGACAATGCTTTCCTTGTTAAGATCCTCACAGCATTCCATATGCAGAAAGGCAAAGACGCCATGTATTTTTTAACCCAGTTTTTATTTTTATTCATTTATTTATTTATTTATTTAGGTGCTTATTCATTTTTGTTATTGATGAATTAATGTTTTACATTTGATATTGACTAAGGATCTGACACCAGCGGTCTCCAGTACCCCTATATGGTACTCTGCCTCTACAAAACCGATCCATTGACCTGTCCATCCATCCATCCATCCACCCATACATCTATCCATCCATCCATCCATCCATCCATCCATCCATCCATCCATCCACCAGTCAACCAAGCTAAGTACAAAAGGAGATCTCTCCTTGAATGGTGAGGAGAAACAACGATGCATAGGTAGGTTGCAAAGGGGCCGGTTTGGCTGAATAGGGCAGAGGGGCTGAACCAGGGAATGTGTTGGGGCGTGTGGGTTTGGGTGGGGTGAGCCGGAGGCCCTGTGAGCTGGGTCACATTTGGGGCAGGCAGGGGGTGGAAGGGGTTGCGAACAGCTGTCACTGGAGAACCATCACAAGTGCTGGAGCTGGTGAGCAGGGCACCTGGAAGAGAGGACAGACAAAGGAGAGAAGCAAAGTGCGGAGGAGAGGAGAGGGGAGGGGATGGTGAGGACAGGAGAGGACAGGATTGGAGGGGACCTGAGAAACCTACCTGGACAAAGGCAGCATACAGACATCCAGGAAGGCAGGCAGGCATACAGGCAGCTCTGGCCTGGGCTCCCTGGATCCCGGGCGCACCTCCACCTGTCTTCTCTTGGCTGCCAGCCCTGAGGTCCCTCGTCGGTCAGCACTGTCTTCCCATCCTTCCGTCCCTCTGTGCCAGGGCCCAGGCGTCTGGGCGCTGTTGCCTGACCTAGTGGCAGGGCAGTTGGGCTGCCCAGTGCCAGTGTGGCCAGCACAGATTGCCAGGGGCTAGGACATCACAGAGGGCTCCTGTGGTTGCTAGGCCACGGGGACCCCGCCCATCCAGTTGACCAGCAGCCATGACCCCCACGCTGAACTTGACCTGAGGGGTGGTGGCCAGCCACCAGAGCCAGAGCCCCAGGCCAAAGCAGGTGCTGGTCGGCCGGGCCAAGGGGCTATGGGCAGATTGGTGTGTGTCTGGGCATGGGGCTGGCATCTGACAGTCCAGGGCGGGGGACCAAGGTCCGCCAGGCCCCTGTCCCACCATGTGCACTGACACACAGTCTTGCTGACTGACTGACAGTCCCCGCCCCAGAGATACCCACACCAAGTCCCTGGGTGCCCTGAGCTGCCCCTGAGGGTTGGTGGGTGCCTGCCTGAACACATGCCTCCGTAATGGAGGCCTCTATTAATCCCGTTGCCTACTGACAGCTGCCCTCCTGCCCCTCCTCCTCCTCCTCCTCCTCCTCCTCCTCCTCTTCTTCTTCCTCCTCCTCTTCCTCCTCCTCCTCCTCCTCCTCCTACTCCTCCACCTCCTCCACCCCCTCCTCCTCTTCCTCATCCTCAGAAGGACTCACTCAGGGCCCTTGGCCTAGGCAAGCCAGGGCTGCTGCTCTGGCTGCTGCAGCTTCTATCCAGTGGGTGGGTGCAGGAATCTGTTCCTGTCAATCCCTGATTCCTGGGACCTTCCATGCCTCCAGCTGCCCCCACTCTCTAGTCCAGAGCCCTCCTCAAAGATGCCCCCTTTCACCTTGCCCTCTGTCCCCCAGCTCCCCAACTAACATCTACTGTGTGCCTCCCTGAGCTACTTTACTGCCACCCTGCTTCTGCCCTCTAGCCCTGAGGGCCCAGGGACAGCCCAGCTGCCATCTCACCATCCAGCAGGGGTACCTGCCCTAACCCCCTGCCACCACACCCACACACACAGCCCTGCACACACTCCTGGGCTCCCCTGCCTGCAGCCTGCCTCTCAAACAGTCTCCTTCTGCCCCCTAGCCCCCTTACAGCCTCTGCCACGCACCCCCACAGACACCTGGGCATGAGCAGCGCAGACATGCAAACAGCTCCCCTCACCCCCACTCCATTTGCTCCAAGGTTGTCAAGAGTCTTTTTTTCATGCTGTAGGGGAGGGAGTTGAGACAGTCCAATGTCCTGGGGAGCAAGAACTGCAAACAGTCCATCTACAATGTAACATTTGGGTCTCAGGTCGCCCAATCCCTAGTGCGCTGTGCAGACCTTTGACTGGCAAAAACACCCCATCTGCGTGTGAGACCTGGCTGGGCTAGTGGCTCTTTCTGTGGACTAAGAGACAGACAGACAGAGTTTTCAGGTTCAAAACCTATACTTCCCAGAAGATGGTCATTCACTTCGGTAAAAAAAAAAAAAAAAAAAAAAAAGGCTTTTTATTTTTTTTCCCCTGCCTGGGTAACCTGTCTGCTGCCTTTTTCAAAGTGAAAAAAGGGAAAAATCTTTTTTGGAGGGAAAAGGACCAAAATGCAGGCAGGTGGACTCCGTGGAGGGTGGATGGGGAGTTGCTCCTGCCCTGGCACTAGAAGCCCAGCAGCTGTTCCAGGTCCTCTCTGATAACAGAGATCTCCGTGTGTCGTGTCATGACACTGTCTCCAGGACTGACCGTCAGGATAATGAGGATTCAAAAAGAGGCAGGTGATACTGCCTTCAAAAGTAAATCCAGGAAGGTTTGGCGGTATGTCAGAGGGTTAAGGGCTTGTGGCGCCTACGAATAGAGGGGACAGGTGGAAGGATTTGGGGTCTGGCCCCCAGACCGCCACCTGCAGGGGAGTCGCTTTACAGGGGGTGAAGCAGGACTTTAGGAGCTCTATCTTTCTCTCCCACCCTGTATTTCCTCTGCTCTCTCCTTTTGTGTCTGTCAGATGCAAGGTCAGTAACAACAACAACAACAACAACAACAACAATAACCACCACAGTGACCAAGCAACAAGGGCAGCGAAAGGGGAACAAATGGAGTGCAGGAGCTGTGGATTATTCGTGGCACAGGCACTCAGCTGTGGCAATAACCCCTTGAGGCAATCAATCCATACATGAAGAAGTAATACAGGTAACAGAGACGTATATGTCCCTGTGTGTTTCCACTGAGTTAATGTAAATGCACTTTTATTTACTTCTTCATTTATTTATTACCTTGCCCCGAGAATTTCTTTTCATTGCTAAAAAAATAGTGTCCCATCAAGGGTACCAGGTGGTGCCAAACCCAGCTAAGCACTCATGTTACAATGCAGGAGGACTGGGCTTCAACACCCTGGTTCCCACCTGCCAGGGGAAATCTTTACAAGTGGTGCGGAAGTGCTGCAGGTGTCTCTCTCTGTGTCTCAAACTCTCTCTACCTCCCTTCCCTCTCAATTGCTGTCTATTTATTCCAGTGAATAATCAAGAAAATGGAAAGTAAAAAAAGAAAAAGGAAAAGGAAATATTCCACGACTTCAAATGGGCTACTCAGGACAATGCTTTCCTTGTTAAGATCCTCACAGCATTCCATATGCAGAAAGGCAAAGACGCCATGTATTTTTTAACCCAGTTTTTATTTTTATTCATTTATTTATTTATTTATTTAGGTGCTTATTCATTTTTGTTATTGATGAATTAATGTTTTACATTTGATATTGACTAAGGATCTGACACCAGCGGTCTCCAGTACCCCTATATGGTACTCTGCCTCTACAAAACCGATCCATTGACCTGTCCATCCATCCATCCATCCACCCATACATCTATCCATCCATCCATCCATCCATCCATCCATCCATCCATCCACCAGTCAACCAAGCTAAGTACAAAAGGAGATCTCTCCTTGAATGGTGAGGAGAAACAACGATGCATAGGTAGGTTGCAAAGGGGCCGGTTTGGCTGAATAGGGCAGAGGGGCTGAACCAGGGAATGTGTTGGGGCGTGTGGGTTTGGGTGGGGTGAGCCGGAGGCCCTGTGAGCTGGGTCACATTTGGGGCAGGCAGGGGGTGGAAGGGGTTGCGAACAGCTGTCACTGGAGAACCATCACAAGTGCTGGAGCTGGTGAGCAGGGCACCTGGAAGAGAGGACAGACAAAGGAGAGAAGCAAAGTGCGGAGGAGAGGAGAGGGGAGGGGATGGTGAGGACAGGAGAGGACAGGATTGGAGGGGACCTGAGAAACCTACCTGGACAAAGGCAGCATACAGACATCCAGGAAGGCAGGCAGGCATACAGGCAGCTCTGGCCTGGGCTCCCTGGATCCCGGGCGCACCTCCACCTGTCTTCTCTTGGCTGCCAGCCCTGAGGTCCCTCGTCGGTCAGCACTGTCTTCCCATCCTTCCGTCCCTCTGTGCCAGGGCCCAGGCGTCTGGGCGCTGTTGCCTGACCTAGTGGCAGGGCAGTTGGGCTGCCCAGTGCCAGTGTGGCCAGCACAGATTGCCAGGGGCTAGGACATCACAGAGGGCTCCTGTGGTTGCTAGGCCACGGGGACCCCGCCCATCCAGTTGACCAGCAGCCATGACCCCCACGCTGAACTTGACCTGAGGGGTGGTGGCCAGCCACCAGAGCCAGAGCCCCAGGCCAAAGCAGGTGCTGGTCGGCCGGGCCAAGGGGCTATGGGCAGATTGGTGTGTGTCTGGGCATGGGGCTGGCATCTGACAGTCCAGGGCGGGGGACCAAGGTCCGCCAGGCCCCTGTCCCACCATGTGCACTGACACACAGTCTTGCTGACTGACTGACAGTCCCCGCCCCAGAGATACCCACACCAAGTCCCTGGGTGCCCTGAGCTGCCCCTGAGGGTTGGTGGGTGCCTGCCTGAACACATGCCTCCGTAATGGAGGCCTCTATTAATCCCGTTGCCTACTGACAGCTGCCCTCCTGCCCCTCCTCCTCCTCCTCCTCCTCCTCCTCCTCCTCTTCTTCTTCCTCCTCCTCTTCCTCCTCCTCCTCCTCCTCCTCCTACTCCTCCACCTCCTCCACCCCCTCCTCCTCTTCCTCATCCTCAGAAGGACTCACTCAGGGCCCTTGGCCTAGGCAAGCCAGGGCTGCTGCTCTGGCTGCTGCAGCTTCTATCCAGTGGGTGGGTGCAGGAATCTGTTCCTGTCAATCCCTGATTCCTGGGACCTTCCATGCCTCCAGCTGCCCCCACTCTCTAGTCCAGAGCCCTCCTCAAAGATGCCCCCTTTCACCTTGCCCTCTGTCCCCCAGCTCCCCAACTAACATCTACTGTGTGCCTCCCTGAGCTACTTTACTGCCACCCTGCTTCTGCCCTCTAGCCCTGAGGGCCCAGGGACAGCCCAGCTGCCATCTCACCATCCAGCAGGGGTACCTGCCCTAACCCCCTGCCACCACACCCACACACACAGCCCTGCACACACTCCTGGGCTCCCCTGCCTGCAGCCTGCCTCTCAAACAGTCTCCTTCTGCCCCCTAGCCCCCTTACAGCCTCTGCCACGCACCCCCACAGACACCTGGGCATGAGCAGCGCAGACATGCAAACAGCTCCCCTCACCCCCACTCCATTTGCTCCAAGGTTGTCAAGAGTCTTTTTTTCATGCTGTAGGGGAGGGAGTTGAGACAGTCCAATGTCCTGGGGAGCAAGAACTGCAAACAGTCCATCTACAATGTAACATTTGGGTCTCAGGTCGCCCAATCCCTAGTGCGCTGTGCAGACCTTTGACTGGCAAAAACACCCCATCTGCGTGTGAGACCTGGCTGGGCTAGTGGCTCTTTCTGTGGACTAAGAGACAGACAGACAGAGTTTTCAGGTTCAAAACCTATACTTCCCAGAAGATGGTCATTCACTTCGGTAAAAAAAAAAAAAAAAAAAAAAAAGGCTTTTTATTTTTTTTCCCCTGCCTGGGTAACCTGTCTGCTGCCTTTTTCAAAGTGAAAAAAGGGAAAAATCTTTTTTGGAGGGAAAAGGACCAAAATGCAGGCAGGTGGACTCCGTGGAGGGTGGATGGGGAGTTGCTCCTGCCCTGGCACTAGAACCCCAGCAGCTGTTCCAGGTCCTCTCTGATAACAGAGATCTCCGTGTGTCGTGTCATGACACTGTCTCCAGGACTGACCGTCAGGATAATGAGGATTCAAAAAGAGGCAGGTGATACTGCCTTCAAAAGTAAATCCAGGAAGGTTTGGCGGTATGTCAGAGGGTTAAGGGCTTGTGGCGCCTACGAATAGAGGGGACAGGTGGAAGGATTTGGGGTCTGGCCCCCAGACCGCCACCTGCAGGGGAGTCGCTTTACAGGGGGTGAAGCAGGTCTTTAGGAGCTCTATCTTTCTCTCCCACCCTGTATTTCCTCTGCTCTCTCCTTTTGTGTCTGTCAGATGCAAGGTCAGTAACAACAACAACAACAACAACAACAACAATAACCACCACAGTGACCAAGCAACAAGGGCAGCGAAAGGGGAACAAATGGAGTGCAGGAGCTGTGGATTATTCGTGGCACAGGCACTCAGCTGTGGCAATAACCCCTTGAGGCAATCAATCCATACATGAAGAAGTAATACAGGTAACAGAGACGTATATGTCCCTGCGTGTTTCCACTGAGTTAATGTAAATGCACTTTTATTTACTTCTTCATTTATTTATTACCTTGCCCCGAGAATTTCTTTTCATTGCTAAAAAAATAGTGTCCCATCAAGGGTACCAGGTGGTGCCAAACCCAGCTAAGCACTCATGTTACAATGCAGGAGGACTGGGCTTCAACACCCTGGTTCCCACCTGCCAGGGGAAATCTTTACAAGTGGTGCGGAAGTGCTGCAGGTGTCTCTCTCTGTGTCTCAAACTCTCTCTACCTCCCTTCCCTCTCAATTGCTGTCTATTTATTCCAGTGAATAATCAAGAAAATGGAAAGTAAAAAAAGAAAAAGGAAAAGGAAATATTCCAGGACTTCAAATGGGCTACTCAGGACAATGCTTTCCTTGTTAAGATCCTCACAGCATTCCATATGCAGAAAGGCAAAGACGCCATGTATTTTTTAACCCAGTTTTTATTTTTATTCATTTATTTATTTATTTATTTAGGTGCTTATTCATTTTTGTTATTGATGAATTAATGTTTTACATTTGATATTGACTAAGGATCTGACACCAGCGGTCTCCAGTACCCCTATATGGTACTCTGCCTCTACAAAACCGATCCATTGACCTGTCCATCCATCCATCCATCCACCCATACATCTATCCATCCATCCATCCATCCATCCATCCATCCATCCATCCATCCATCCACCAGTCAACCAAGCTAAGTACAAAAGGAGATCTCTCCTTGAATGGTGAGGAGAAACAACGATGCATAGGTAGGTTGCAAAGGGGCCGGTTTGGCTGAATAGGGCAGAGGGGCTGAACCAGGGAATGTGTTGGGGCGTGTGGGTTTGGGTGGGGTGAGCCGGAGGCCCTGTGAGCTGGGTCACATTTGGGGCAGGCAGGGGGTGGAAGGGGTTGCGAACAGCTGTCACTGGAGAACCATCACAAGTGCTGGAGCTGGTGAGCAGGGCACCTGGAAGAGAGGACAGACAAAGGAGAGAAGCAAAGTGCGGAGGAGAGGAGAGGGGAGGGGATGGTGAGGACAGGAGAGGACAGGATTGGAGGGGACCTGAGAAACCTACCTGGACAAAGGCAGCATACAGACATCCAGGAAGGCAGGCAGGCATACAGGCAGCTCTGGCCTGGGCTCCATGGATCCCGGGCGCACCTCCACCTGTCTTCTCTTGGCTGCCAGCCCTGAGGTCCCTCGTCGGTCAGCACTGTCTTCCCATCCTTCCGTCCCTCTGTGCCAGGGCCCAGGCGTCTGGGCGCTGTTGCCTGACCTAGTGGCAGGGCAGTTGGGCTGCCCAGTGCCAGTGTGGCCAGCACAGATTGCCAGGGGCTAGGACATCACAGAGGGCTCCTGTGGTTGCTAGGCCACGGGGACCCCGCCCATCCAGTTGACCAGCAGCCATGACCCCCACGCTGAACTTGACCTGAGGGGTGGTGGCCAGCCACCAGAGCCAGAGCCCCAGGCCAAAGCAGGTGCTGGTCGGCCGGGCCAAGGGGCTATGGGCAGATTGGTGTGTGTCTGGGCATGGGGCTGGCATCTGACAGTCCAGGGCGGGGGACCAAGGTCCGCCAGGCCCCTGTCCCACCATGTGCACTGACACACAGTCTTGCTGACTGACTGACAGTCCCCGCCCCAGAGATACCCACACCAAGTCCCTGGGTGCCCTGAGCTGCCCCTGAGGGTTGGTGGGTGCCTGCCTGAACACATGCCTCCGTAATGGAGGCCTCTATTAATCCCGTTGCCTACTGACAGCTGCCCTCCTGCCCCTCCTCCTCCTCCTCCTCCTCCTCCTCCTCCTCTTCTTCTTCCTCCTCCTCTTCCTCCTCCTCCTCCTCCTCCTCCTACTCCTCCACCTCCTCCACCCCCTCCTCCTCTTCCTCATCCTCAGAAGGACTCACTCAGGGCCCTTGGCCTAGGCAAGCCAGGGCTGCTGCTCTGGCTGCTGCAGCTTCTATCCAGTGGGTGGGTGCAGGAATCTGTTCCTGTCAATCCCTGATTCCTGGGACCTTCCATGCCTCCAGCTGCCCCCACTCTCTAGTCCAGAGCCCTCCTCAAAGATGCCCCCTTTCACCTTGCCCTCTGTCCCCCAGCTCCCCAACTAACATCTACTGTGTGCCTCCCTGAGCTACTTTACTGCCACCCTGCTTCTGCCCTCTAGCCCTGAGGGCCCAGGGACAGCCCAGCTGCCATCTCACCATCCAGCAGGGGTACCTGCCCTAACCCCCTGCCACCACACCCACACACACAGCCCTGCACACACTCCTGGGCTCCCCTGCCTGCAGCCTGCCTCTCAAACAGTCTCCTTCTGCCCCCTAGCCCCCTTACAGCCTCTGCCACGCACCCCCACAGACACCTGGGCATGAGCAGCGCAGACATGCAAACAGCTCCCCTCACCCCCACTCCATTTGCTCCAAGGTTGTCAAGAGTCTTTTTTTCATGCTGTAGGGGAGGGAGTTGAGACAGTCCAATGTCCTGGGGAGCAAGAACTGCAAACAGTCCATCTACAATGTAACATTTGGGTCTCAGGTCGCCCAATCCCTAGTGCGCTGTGCAGACCTTTGACTGGCAAAAACACCCCATCTGCGTGTGAGACCTGGCTGGGCTAGTGGCTCTTTCTGTGGACTAAGAGACAGACAGACAGAGTTTTCAGGTTCAAAACCTATACTTCCCAGAAGATGGTCATTCACTTCGGTAAAAAAAAAAAAAAAAAAAAAAGGCTTTTTATTTTTTTTCCCCTGCCTGGGTAACCTGTCTGCTGCCTTTTTCAAAGTGAAAAAAGGGAAAAATCTTTTTTGGAGGGAAAAGGACCAAAATGCAGGCAGGTGGACTCCGTGGAGGGTGGATGGGGAGTTGCTCCTGCCCTGGCACTAGAAGCCCAGCAGCTGTTCCAGGTCCTCTCTGATAACAGAGATCTCCGTGTGTCGTGTCATGACACTGTCTCCAGGACTGACCGTCAGGATAATGAGGATTCAAAAAGAGGCAGGTGATACTGCCTTCAAAAGTAAATCCAGGAAGGTTTGGCGGTATGTCAGAGGGTTAAGGGCTTGTGGCGCCTACGAATAGAGGGGACAGGTGGAAGGATTTGGGGTCTGGCCCCCAGACCGCCACCTGCAGGGGAGTCGCTTTACAGGGGGTGAAACAGGTCTTTAGGAGCTCTATCTTTCTCTCCCACCCTGTATTTCCTCTGCTCTCTCCTTTTGTGTCTGTCAGATGCAAGGTCAGTAACAACAACAACAACAACAACAACAACAATAACCACCACAGTGACCAAGCAACAAGGGCAGCGAAAGGGGAACAAATGGAGTGCAGGAGCTGTGGATTATTCGTGGCACAGGCACTCAGCTGTGGCAATAACCCCTTGAGGCAATCAATCCATACATGAAGAAGTAATACAGGTAACAGAGACGTATATGTCCCTGTGTGTTTCCACTGAGTTAATGTAAATGCACTTTTATTTACTTCTTCATTTATTTATTACCTTGCCCCGAGAATTTCTTTTCATTGCTAAAAAAATAGTGTCCCATCAAGGGTACCAGGTGGTGCCAAACCCAGCTAAGCACTCATGTTACAATGCAGGAGGACTGGGCTTCAACACCCTGGTTCCCACCTGCCAGGGGAAATCTTTACAAGTGGTGCGGAAGTGCTGCAGGTGTCTCTCTCTGTGTCTCAAACTCTCTCTACCTCCCTTCCCTCTCAATTGCTGTCTATTTATTCCAGTGAATAATCAAGAAAATGGAAAGTAAAAAAAGAAAAAGGAAAAGGAAATATTCCACGACTTCAAATGGGCTACTCAGGACAATGCTTTCCTTGTTAAGATCCTCACAGCATTCCATATGCAGAAAGGCAAAGACGCCATGTATTTTTTAACCCAGTTTTTATTTTTATTCATTTATTTATTTATTTATTTAGGTGCTTATTCATTTTTGTTATTGATGAATTAATGTTTTACATTTGATATTGACTAAGGATCTGACACCAGCGGTCTCCAGTACCCCTATATGGTACTCTGCCTCTACAAAACCGATCCATTGACCTGTCCATCCATCCATCCATCCACCCATACATCTATCCATCCATCCATCCATCCATCCATCCATCCATCCATCCATCCACCAGTCAACCAAGCTAAGTACAAAAGGAGATCTCTCCTTGAATGGTGAGGAGAAACAACGATGCATAGGTAGGTTGCAAAGGGGCCGGTTTGGCTGAATAGGGCAGAGGGGCTGAACCAGGGAATGTGTTGGGGCGTGTGGGTTTGGGTGGGGTGAGCCGGAGGCCCTGTGAGCTGGGTCACATTTGGGGCAGGCAGGGGGTGGAAGGGGTTGCGAACAGCTGTCACTGGAGAACCATCACAAGTGCTGGAGCTGGTGAGCAGGGCACCTGGAAGAGAGGACAGACAAAGGAGAGAAGCAAAGTGCGGAGGAGAGGAGAGGGGAGGGGATGGTGAGGACAGGAGAGGACAGGATTGGAGGGGACCTGAGAAACCTACCTGGACAAAGGCAGCATACAGACATCCAGGAAGGCAGGCAGGCATACAGGCAGCTCTGGCCTGGGCTCCCTGGATCCCGGGCGCACCTCCACCTGTCTTCTCTTGGCTGCCAGCCCTGAGGTCCCTCGTCGGTCAGCACTGTCTTCCCATCCTTCCGTCCCTCTGTGCCAGGGCCCAGGCGTCTGGGCGCTGTTGCCTGACCTAGTGGCAGGGCAGTTGGGCTGCCCAGTGCCAGTGTGGCCAGCACAGATTGCCAGGGGCTAGGACATCACAGAGGGCTCCTGTGGTTGCTAGGCCACGGGGACCCCGCCCATCCAGTTGACCAGCAGCCATGACCCCCACGCTGAACTTGACCTGAGGGGTGGTGGCCAGCCACCAGAGCCAGAGCCCCAGGCCAAAGCAGGTGCTGGTCGGCCGGGCCAAGGGGCTATGGGCAGATTGGTGTGTGTCTGGGCATGGGGCTGGCATCTGACAGTCCAGGGCGGGGGACCAAGGTCCGCCAGGCCCCTGTCCCACCATGTGCACTGACACACAGTCTTGCTGACTGACTGACAGTCCCCGCCCCAGAGATACCCACACCAAGTCCCTGGGTGCCCTGAGCTGCCCCTGAGGGTTGGTGGGTGCCTGCCTGAACACATGCCTCCGTAATGGAGGCCTCTATTAATCCCGTTGCCTACTGACAGCTGCCCTCCTGCCCCTCCTCCTCCTCCTCCTCCTCCTCCTCCTCCTCTTCTTCTTCCTCCTCCTCTTCCTCCTCCTCCTCCTCCTCCTCCTACTCCTCCACCTCCTCCACCCCCTCCTCCTCTTCCTCATCCTCAGAAGGACTCACTCAGGGCCCTTGGCCTAGGCAAGCCAGGGCTGCTGCTCTGGCTGCTGCAGCTTCTATCCAGTGGGTGGGTGCAGGAATCTGTTCCTGTCAATCCCTGATTCCTGGGACCTTCCATGCCTCCAGCTGCCCCCACTCTCTAGTCCAGAGCCCTCCTCAAAGATGCCCCCTTTCACCTTGCCCTCTGTCCCCCAGCTCCCCAACTAACATCTACTGTGTGCCTCCCTGAGCTACTTTACTGCCACCCTGCTTCTGCCCTCTAGCCCTGAGGGCCCAGGGACAGCCCAGCTGCCATCTCACCATCCAGCAGGGGTACCTGCCCTAACCCCCTGCCACCACACCCACACACACAGCCCTGCACACACTCCTGGGCTCCCCTGCCTGCAGCCTGCCTCTCAAACAGTCTCCTTCTGCCCCCTAGCCCCCTTACAGCCTCTGCCACGCACCCCCACAGACACCTGGGCATGAGCAGCGCAGACATGCAAACAGCTCCCCTCACCCCCACTCCATTTGCTCCAAGGTTGTCAAGAGTCTTTTTTTCATGCTGTAGGGGAGGGAGTTGAGACAGTCCAATGTCCTGGGGAGCAAGAACTGCAAACAGTCCATCTACAATGTAACATTTGGGTCTCAGGTCGCCCAATCCCTAGTGCGCTGTGCAGACCTTTGACTGGCAAAAACACCCCATCTGCGTGTGAGACCTGGCTGGGCTAGTGGCTCTTTCTGTGGACTAAGAGACAGACAGACAGAGTTTTCAGGTTCAAAACCTATACTTCCCAGAAGATGGTCATTCACTTCGGTAAAAAAAAAAAAAAAAAAAAAAAAAGGCTTTTTATTTTTTTTCCCCTGCCTGGGTAACCTGTCTGCTGCCTTTTTCAAAGTGAAAAAAGGGAAAAATCTTTTTTGGAGGGAAAAGGACCAAAATGCAGGCAGGTGGACTCCGTGGAGGGTGGATGGGGAGTTGCTCCTGCCCTGGCACTAGAACCCCAGCAGCTGTTCCAGGTCCTCTCTGATAACAGAGATCTCCGTGTGTCGTGTCATGACACTGTCTCCAGGACTGACCGTCAGGATAATGAGGATTCAAAAAGAGGCAGGTGATACTGCCTTCAAAAGTAAATCCAGGAAGGTTTGGCGGTATGTCAGAGGGTTAAGGGCTTGTGGCGCCTACGAATAGAGGGGACAGGTGGAAGGATTTGGGGTCTGGCCCCCAGACCGCCACCTGCAGGGGAGTCGCTTTACAGGGGGTGAAGCAGGTCTTTAGGAGCTCTATCTTTCTCTCCCACCCTGTATTTCCTCTGCTCTCTCCTTTTGTGTCTGTCAGATGCAAGGTCAGTAACAACAACAACAACAACAACAACAACAATAACCACCACAGTGACCAAGCAACAAGGGCAGCGAAAGGGGAACAAATGGAGTGCAGGAGCTGTGGATTATTCGTGGCACAGGCACTCAGCTGTGGCAATAACCCCTTGAGGCAATCAATCCATACATGAAGAAGTAATACAGGTAACAGAGACGTATATGTCCCTGCGTGTTTCCACTGAGTTAATGTAAATGCACTTTTATTTACTTCTTCATTTATTTATTACCTTGCCCCGAGAATTTCTTTTCATTGCTAAAAAAATAGTGTCCCATCAAGGGTACCAGGTGGTGCCAAACCCAGCTAAGCACTCATGTTACAATGCAGGAGGACTGGGCTTCAACACCCTGGTTCCCACCTGCCAGGGGAAATCTTTACAAGTGGTGCGGAAGTGCTGCAGGTGTCTCTCTCTGTGTCTCAAACTCTCTCTACCTCCCTTCCCTCTCAATTGCTGTCTATTTATTCCAGTGAATAATCAAGAAAATGGAAAGTAAAAAAAGAAAAAGGAAAAGGAAATATTCCACGACTTCAAATGGGCTACTCAGGACAATGCTTTCCTTGTTAAGATCCTCACAGCATTCCATATGCAGAAAGGCAAAGACGCCATGTATTTTTTAACCCAGTTTTTATTTTTATTCATTTATTTATTTATTTATTTAGGTGCTTATTCATTTTTGTTATTGATGAATTAATGTTTTACATTTGATATTGACTAAGGATCTGACACCAGCGGTCTCCAGTACCCCTATATGGTACTCTGCCTCTACAAAACCGATCCATTGACCTGTCCATCCATCCATCCATCCACCCATACATCTATCCATCCATCCATCCATCCATCCATCCATCCATCCATCCATCCATCCACCAGTCAACCAAGCTAAGTACAAAAGGAGATCTCTCCTTGAATGGTGAGGAGAAACAACGATGCATAGGTAGGTTGCAAAGGGGCCGGTTTGGCTGAATAGGGCAGAGGGGCTGAACCAGGGAATGTGTTGGGGCGTGTGGGTTTGGGTGGGGTGAGCCGGAGGCCCTGTGAGCTGGGTCACATTTGGGGCAGGCAGGGGGTGGAAGGGGTTGCGAACAGCTGTCACTGGAGAACCATCACAAGTGCTGGAGCTGGTGAGCAGGGCACCTGGAAGAGAGGACAGACAAAGGAGAGAAGCAAAGTGCGGAGGAGAGGAGAGGGGAGGGGATGGTGAGGACAGGAGAGGACAGGATTGGAGGGGACCTGAGAAACCTACCTGGACAAAGGCAGCATACAGACATCCAGGAAGGCAGGCAGGCATACAGGCAGCTCTGGCCTGGGCTCCATGGATCCCGGGCGCACCTCCACCTGTCTTCTCTTGGCTGCCAGCCCTGAGGTCCCTCGTCGGTCAGCACTGTCTTCCCATCCTTCCGTCCCTCTGTGCCAGGGCCCAGGCGTCTGGGCGCTGTTGCCTGACCTAGTGGCAGGGCAGTTGGGCTGCCCAGTGCCAGTGTGGCCAGCACAGATTGCCAGGGGCTAGGACATCACAGAGGGCTCCTGTGGTTGCTAGGCCACGGGGACCCCGCCCATCCAGTTGACCAGCAGCCATGACCCCCACGCTGAACTTGACCTGAGGGGTGGTGGCCAGCCACCAGAGCCAGAGCCCCAGGCCAAAGCAGGTGCTGGTCGGCCGGGCCAAGGGGCTATGGGCAGATTGGTGTGTGTCTGGGCATGGGGCTGGCATCTGACAGTCCAGGGCGGGGGACCAAGGTCCGCCAGGCCCCTGTCCCACCATGTGCACTGACACACAGTCTTGCTGACTGACTGACAGTCCCCGCCCCAGAGATACCCACACCAAGTCCCTGGGTGCCCTGAGCTGCCCCTGAGGGTTGGTGGGTGCCTGCCTGAACACATGCCTCCGTAATGGAGGCCTCTATTAATCCCGTTGCCTACTGACAGCTGCCCTCCTGCCCCTCCTCCTCCTCCTCCTCCTCCTCCTCCTCCTCTTCTTCTTCCTCCTCCTCTTCCTCCTCCTCCTCCTCCTCCTCCTACTCCTCCACCTCCTCCACCCCCTCCTCCTCTTCCTCATCCTCAGAAGGACTCACTCAGGGCCCTTGGCCTAGGCAAGCCAGGGCTGCTGCTCTGGCTGCTGCAGCTTCTATCCAGTGGGTGGGTGCAGGAATCTGTTCCTGTCAATCCCTGATTCCTGGGACCTTCCATGCCTCCAGCTGCCCCCACTCTCTAGTCCAGAGCCCTCCTCAAAGATGCCCCCTTTCACCTTGCCCTCTGTCCCCCAGCTCCCCAACTAACATCTACTGTGTGCCTCCCTGAGCTACTTTACTGCCACCCTGCTTCTGCCCTCTAGCCCTGAGGGCCCAGGGACAGCCCAGCTGCCATCTCACCATCCAGCAGGGGTACCTGCCCTAACCCCCTGCCACCACACCCACACACACAGCCCTGCACACACTCCTGGGCTCCCCTGCCTGCAGCCTGCCTCTCAAACAGTCTCCTTCTGCCCCCTAGCCCCCTTACAGCCTCTGCCACGCACCCCCACAGACACCTGGGCATGAGCAGCGCAGACATGCAAACAGCTCCCCTCACCCCCACTCCATTTGCTCCAAGGTTGTCAAGAGTCTTTTTTTCATGCTGTAGGGGAGGGAGTTGAGACAGTCCAATGTCCTGGGGAGCAAGAACTGCAAACAGTCCATCTACAATGTAACATTTGGGTCTCAGGTCGCCCAATCCCTAGTGCGCTGTGCAGACCTTTGACTGGCAAAAACACCCCATCTGCGTGTGAGACCTGGCTGGGCTAGTGGCTCTTTCTGTGGACTAAGAGACAGACAGACAGAGTTTTCAGGTTCAAAACCTATACTTCCCAGAAGATGGTCATTCACTTCGGTAAAAAAAAAAAAAAAAAAAAAAAAAGGCTTTTTATTTTTTTTCCCCTGCCTGGGTAACCTGTCTGCTGCCTTTTTCAAAGTGAAAAAAGGGAAAAATCTTTTTTGGAGGGAAAAGGACCAAAATGCAGGCAGGTGGACTCCGTGGAGGGTGGATGGGGAGTTGCTCCTGCCCTGGCACTAGAACCCCAGCAGCTGTTCCAGGTCCTCTCTGATAACAGAGATCTCCGTGTGTCGTGTCATGACACTGTCTCCAGGACTGACCGTCAGGATAATGAGGATTCAAAAAGAGGCAGGTGATACTGCCTTCAAAAGTAAATCCAGGAAGGTTTGGCGGTATGTCAGAGGGTTAAGGGCTTGTGGCGCCTACGAATAGAGGGGACAGGTGGAAGGATTTGGGGTCTGGCCCCCAGACCGCCACCTGCAGGGGAGTCGCTTTACAGGGGGTGAAGCAGGTCTTTAGGAGCTCTATCTTTCTCTCCCACCCTGTATTTCCTCTGCTCTCTCCTTTTGTGTCTGTCAGATGCAAGGTCAGTAACAACAACAACAACAACAACAACAACAATAACCACCACAGTGACCAAGCAACAAGGGCAGCGAAAGGGGAACAAATGGAGTGCAGGAGCTGTGGATTATTCGTGGCACAGGCACTCAGCTGTGGCAATAACCCCTTGAGGCAATCAATCCATACATGAAGAAGTAATACAGGTAACAGAGACGTATATGTCCCTGCGTGTTTCCACTGAGTTAATGTAAATGCACTTTTATTTACTTCTTCATTTATTTATTACCTTGCCCCGAGAATTTCTTTTCATTGCTAAAAAAATAGTGTCCCATCAAGGGTACCAGGTGGTGCCAAACCCAGCTAAGCACTCATGTTACAATGCAGGAGGACTGGGCTTCAACACCCTGGTTCCCACCTGCCAGGGGAAATCTTTACAAGTGGTGCGGAAGTGCTGCAGGTGTCTCTCTCTGTGTCTCAAACTCTCTCTACCTCCCTTCCCTCTCAATTGCTGTCTATTTATTCCAGTGAATAATCAAGAAAATGGAAAGTAAAAAAAGAAAAAGGAAAAGGAAATATTCCACGACTTCAAATGGGCTACTCAGGACAATGCTTTCCTTGTTAAGATCCTCACAGCATTCCATATGCAGAAAGGCAAAGACGCCATGTATTTTTTAACCCAGTTTTTATTTTTATTCATTTATTTATTTATTTATTTAGGTGCTTATTCATTTTTGTTATTGATGAATTAATGTTTTACATTTGATATTGACTAAGGATCTGACACCAGCGGTCTCCAGTACCCCTATATGGTACTCTGCCTCTACAAAACCGATCCATTGACCTGTCCATCCATCCATCCATCCACCCATACATCTATCCATCCATCCATCCATCCATCCATCCATCCATCCATCCATCCATCCACCAGTCAACCAAGCTAAGTACAAAAGGAGATCTCTCCTTGAATGGTGAGGAGAAACAACGATGCATAGGTAGGTTGCAAAGGGGCCGGTTTGGCTGAATAGGGCAGAGGGGCTGAACCAGGGAATGTGTTGGGGCGTGTGGGTTTGGGTGGGGTGAGCCGGAGGCCCTGTGAGCTGGGTCACATTTGGGGCAGGCAGGGGGTGGAAGGGGTTGCGAACAGCTGTCACTGGAGAACCATCACAAGTGCTGGAGCTGGTGAGCAGGGCACCTGGAAGAGAGGACAGACAAAGGAGAGAAGCAAAGTGCGGAGGAGAGGAGAGGGGAGGGGATGGTGAGGACAGGAGAGGACAGGATTGGAGGGGACCTGAGAAACCTACCTGGACAAAGGCAGCATACAGACATCCAGGAAGGCAGGCAGGCATACAGGCAGCTCTGGCCTGGGCTCCATGGATCCCGGGCGCACCTCCACCTGTCTTCTCTTGGCTGCCAGCCCTGAGGTCCCTCGTCGGTCAGCACTGTCTTCCCATCCTTCCGTCCCTCTGTGCCAGGGCCCAGGCGTCTGGGCGCTGTTGCCTGACCTAGTGGCAGGGCAGTTGGGCTGCCCAGTGCCAGTGTGGCCAGCACAGATTGCCAGGGGCTAGGACATCACAGAGGGCTCCTGTGGTTGCTAGGCCACGGGGACCCCGCCCATCCAGTTGACCAGCAGCCATGACCCCCACGCTGAACTTGACCTGAGGGGTGGTGGCCAGCCACCAGAGCCAGAGCCCCAGGCCAAAGCAGGTGCTGGTCGGCCGGGCCAAGGGGCTATGGGCAGATTGGTGTGTGTCTGGGCATGGGGCTGGCATCTGACAGTCCAGGGCGGGGGACCAAGGTCCGCCAGGCCCCTGTCCCACCATGTGCACTGACACACAGTCTTGCTGACTGACTGACAGTCCCCGCCCCAGAGATACCCACACCAAGTCCCTGGGTGCCCTGAGCTGCCCCTGAGGGTTGGTGGGTGCCTGCCTGAACACATGCCTCCGTAATGGAGGCCTCTATTAATCCCGTTGCCTACTGACAGCTGCCCTCCTGCCCCTCCTCCTCCTCCTCCTCCTCCTCCTCCTCCTCTTCTTCTTCCTCCTCCTCTTCCTCCTCCTCCTCCTCCTCCTCCTACTCCTCCACCTCCTCCACCCCCTCCTCCTCTTCCTCATCCTCAGAAGGACTCACTCAGGGCCCTTGGCCTAGGCAAGCCAGGGCTGCTGCTCTGGCTGCTGCAGCTTCTATCCAGTGGGTGGGTGCAGGAATCTGTTCCTGTCAATCCCTGATTCCTGGGACCTTCCATGCCTCCAGCTGCCCCCACTCTCTAGTCCAGAGCCCTCCTCAAAGATGCCCCCTTTCACCTTGCCCTCTGTCCCCCAGCTCCCCAACTAACATCTACTGTGTGCCTCCCTGAGCTACTTTACTGCCACCCTGCTTCTGCCCTCTAGCCCTGAGGGCCCAGGGACAGCCCAGCTGCCATCTCACCATCCAGCAGGGGTACCTGCCCTAACCCCCTGCCACCACACCCACACACACAGCCCTGCACACACTCCTGGGCTCCCCTGCCTGCAGCCTGCCTCTCAAACAGTCTCCTTCTGCCCCCTAGCCCCCTTACAGCCTCTGCCACGCACCCCCACAGACACCTGGGCATGAGCAGCGCAGACATGCAAACAGCTCCCCTCACCCCCACTCCATTTGCTCCAAGGTTGTCAAGAGTCTTTTTTTCATGCTGTAGGGGAGGGAGTTGAGACAGTCCAATGTCCTGGGGAGCAAGAACTGCAAACAGTCCATCTACAATGTAACATTTGGGTCTCAGGTCGCCCAATCCCTAGTGCGCTGTGCAGACCTTTGACTGGCAAAAACACCCCATCTGCGTGTGAGACCTGGCTGGGCTAGTGGCTCTTTCTGTGGACTAAGAGACAGACAGACAGAGTTTTCAGGTTCAAAACCTATACTTCCCAGAAGATGGTCATTCACTTCGGTAAAAAAAAAAAAAAAAAAAAAAAAGGCTTTTTATTTTTTTTCCCCTGCCTGGGTAACCTGTCTGCTGCCTTTTTCAAAGTGAAAAAAGGGAAAAATCTTTTTTGGAGGGAAAAGGACCAAAATGCAGGCAGGTGGACTCCGTGGAGGGTGGATGGGGAGTTGCTCCTGCCCTGGCACTAGAACCCCAGCAGCTGTTCCAGGTCCTCTCTGATAACAGAGATCTCCGTGTGTCGTGTCATGACACTGTCTCCAGGACTGACCGTCAGGATAATGAGGATTCAAAAAGAGGCAGGTGATACTGCCTTCAAAAGTAAATCCAGGAAGGTTTGGCGGTATGTCAGAGGGTTAAGGGCTTGTGGCGCCTACGAATAGAGGGGACAGGTGGAAGGATTTGGGGTCTGGCCCCCAGACCGCCACCTGCAGGGGAGTCGCTTTACAGGGGGTGAAGCAGGTCTTTAGGAGCTCTATCTTTCTCTCCCACCCTGTATTTCCTCTGCTCTCTCCTTTTGTGTCTGTCAGATGCAAGGTCAGTAACAACAACAACAACAACAACAACAACAACAATAACCACCACAGTGACCAAGCAACAAGGGCAGCGAAAGGGGAACAAATGGAGTGCAGGAGCTGTGGATTATTCGTGGCACA
The DNA here is from genome assembly GCF_950295315.1 of Erinaceus europaeus. Classification (NCBI taxonomy): domain Eukaryota; kingdom Metazoa; phylum Chordata; class Mammalia; order Eulipotyphla; family Erinaceidae; genus Erinaceus; species Erinaceus europaeus. The sequence continues at coordinate 20,012 of NW_026647256.1, read as the reverse complement.
GGCACTCAGCTGTGGCAATAACCCCTTGAGGCAATCAATCCATACATGAAGAAGTAATACAGGTAACAGAGACGTATATGTCCCTGCGTGTTTCCACTGAGTTAATGTAAATGCACTTTTATTTACTTCTTCATTTATTTATTACCTTGCCCCGAGAATTTCTTTTCATTGCTAAAAAAATAGTGTCCCATCAAGGGTACCAGGTGGTGCCAAACCCAGCTAAGCACTCATGTTACAATGCAGGAGGACTGGGCTTCAACACCCTGGTTCCCACCTGCCAGGGGAAATCTTTACAAGTGGTGCGGAAGTGCTGCAGGTGTCTCTCTCTGTGTCTCAAACTCTCTCTACCTCCCTTCCCTCTCAATTGCTGTCTATTTATTCCAGTGAATAATCAAGAAAATGGAAAGTAAAAAAAGAAAAAGGAAAAGGAAATATTCCACGACTTCAAATGGGCTACTCAGGACAATGCTTTCCTTGTTAAGATCCTCACAGCATTCCATATGCAGAAAGGCAAAGACGCCATGTATTTTTTAACCCAGTTTTTATTTTTATTCATTTATTTATTTATTTATTTAGGTGCTTATTCATTTTTGTTATTGATGAATTAATGTTTTACATTTGATATTGACTAAGGATCTGACACCAGCGGTCTCCAGTACCCCTATATGGTACTCTGCCTCTACAAAACCGATCCATTGACCTGTCCATCCATCCATCCATCCACCCATACATCTATCCATCCATCCATCCATCCATCCATCCATCCATCCATCCATCCACCAGTCAACCAAGCTAAGTACAAAAGGAGATCTCTCCTTGAATGGTGAGGAGAAACAACGATGCATAGGTAGGTTGCAAAGGGGCCGGTTTGGCTGAATAGGGCAGAGGGGCTGAACCAGGGAATGTGTTGGGGCGTGTGGGTTTGGGTGGGGTGAGCCGGAGGCCCTGTGAGCTGGGTCACATTTGGGGCAGGCAGGGGGTGGAAGGGGTTGCGAACAGCTGTCACTGGAGAACCATCACAAGTGCTGGAGCTGGTGAGCAGGGCACCTGGAAGAGAGGACAGACAAAGGAGAGAAGCAAAGTGCGGAGGAGAGGAGAGGGGAGGGGATGGTGAGGACAGGAGAGGACAGGATTGGAGGGGACCTGAGAAACCTACCTGGACAAAGGCAGCATACAGACATCCAGGAAGGCAGGCAGGCATACAGGCAGCTCTGGCCTGGGCTCCATGGATCCCGGGCGCACCTCCACCTGTCTTCTCTTGGCTGCCAGCCCTGAGGTCCCTCGTCGGTCAGCACTGTCTTCCCATCCTTCCGTCCCTCTGTGCCAGGGCCCAGGCGTCTGGGCGCTGTTGCCTGACCTAGTGGCAGGGCAGTTGGGCTGCCCAGTGCCAGTGTGGCCAGCACAGATTGCCAGGGGCTAGGACATCACAGAGGGCTCCTGTGGTTGCTAGGCCACGGGGACCCCGCCCATCCAGTTGACCAGCAGCCATGACCCCCACGCTGAACTTGACCTGAGGGGTGGTGGCCAGCCACCAGAGCCAGAGCCCCAGGCCAAAGCAGGTGCTGGTCGGCCGGGCCAAGGGGCTATGGGCAGATTGGTGTGTGTCTGGGCATGGGGCTGGCATCTGACAGTCCAGGGCGGGGGACCAAGGTCCGCCAGGCCCCTGTCCCACCATGTGCACTGACACACAGTCTTGCTGACTGACTGACAGTCCCCGCCCCAGAGATACCCACACCAAGTCCCTGGGTGCCCTGAGCTGCCCCTGAGGGTTGGTGGGTGCCTGCCTGAACACATGCCTCCGTAATGGAGGCCTCTATTAATCCCGTTGCCTACTGACAGCTGCCCTCCTGCCCCTCCTCCTCCTCCTCCTCCTCCTCCTCCTCCTCTTCTTCTTCCTCCTCCTCTTCCTCCTCCTCCTCCTCCTCCTCCTACTCCTCCACCTCCTCCACCCCCTCCTCCTCTTCCTCATCCTCAGAAGGACTCACTCAGGGCCCTTGGCCTAGGCAAGCCAGGGCTGCTGCTCTGGCTGCTGCAGCTTCTATCCAGTGGGTGGGTGCAGGAATCTGTTCCTGTCAATCCCTGATTCCTGGGACCTTCCATGCCTCCAGCTGCCCCCACTCTCTAGTCCAGAGCCCTCCTCAAAGATGCCCCCTTTCACCTTGCCCTCTGTCCCCCAGCTCCCCAACTAACATCTACTGTGTGCCTCCCTGAGCTACTTTACTGCCACCCTGCTTCTGCCCTCTAGCCCTGAGGGCCCAGGGACAGCCCAGCTGCCATCTCACCATCCAGCAGGGGTACCTGCCCTAACCCCCTGCCACCACACCCACACACACAGCCCTGCACACACTCCTGGGCTCCCCTGCCTGCAGCCTGCCTCTCAAACAGTCTCCTTCTGCCCCCTAGCCCCCTTACAGCCTCTGCCACGCACCCCCACAGACACCTGGGCATGAGCAGCGCAGACATGCAAACAGCTCCCCTCACCCCCACTCCATTTGCTCCAAGGTTGTCAAGAGTCTTTTTTTCATGCTGTAGGGGAGGGAGTTGAGACAGTCCAATGTCCTGGGGAGCAAGAACTGCAAACAGTCCATCTACAATGTAACATTTGGGTCTCAGGTCGCCCAATCCCTAGTGCGCTGTGCAGACCTTGGACTGGCAAAAACACCCCATCTGCGTGTGAGACCTGGCTGGGCTAGTGGCTCTTTCTGTGGACTAAGAGACAGACAGACAGAGTTTTCAGGTTCAAAACCTATACTTCCCAGAAGATGGTCATTCACTTCGGTAAAAAAAAAAAAAAAAAAAAAAAAAAAAAAAGGCTTTTTATTTTTTTTTCCCCTGCCTGGGTAACCTGTCTGCTGCCTTTTTCAAAGTGAAAAAAGGGAAAAATCTTTTTTGGAGGGAAAAGGACCAAAATGCAGGCAGGTGGACTCCGTGGAGGGTGGATGGGGAGTTGCTCCTGCCCTGGCACTAGAAGCCCAGCAGCTGTTCCAGGTCCTCTCTGATAACAGAGATCTCCGTGTGTCGTGTCATGACACTGTCTCCAGGACTGACCGTCAGGATAATGAGGATTCAAAAAGAGGCAGGTGATACTGCCTTCAAAAGTAAATCCAGGAAGGTTTGGCGGTATGTCAGAGGGTTAAGGGCTTGTGGCGCCTACGAATAGAGGGGACAGGTGGAAGGATTTGGGGTCTGGCCCCCAGACCGCCACCTGCAGGGGAGTCGCTTTACAGGGGGTGAAACAGGTCTTTAGGAGCTCTATCTTTCTCTCCCACCCTGTATTTCCTCTGCTCTCTCCTTTTGTGTCTGTCAGATGCAAGGTCAGTAACAACAACAACAACAACAACAACAACAATAACCACCACAGTGACCAAGCAACAAGGGCAGCGAAAGGGGAACAAATGGAGTGCAGGAGCTGTGGATTATTCGTGGCACAGGCACTCAGCTGTGGCAATAACCCCTTGAGGCAATCAATCCATACATGAAGAAGTAATACAGGTAACAGAGACGTATATGTCCCTGTGTGTTTCCACTGAGTTAATGTAAATGCACTTTTATTTACTTCTTCATTTATTTATTACCTTGCCCCGAGAATTTCTTTTCATTGCTAAAAAAATAGTGTCCCATCAAGGGTACCAGGTGGTGCCAAACCCAGCTAAGCACTCATGTTACAATGCAGGAGGACTGGGCTTCAACACCCTGGTTCCCACCTGCCAGGGGAAATCTTTACAAGTGGTGCGGAAGTGCTGCAGGTGTCTCTCTCTGTGTCTCAAACTCTCTCTACCTCCCTTCCCTCTCAATTGCTGTCTATTTATTCCAGTGAATAATCAAGAAAATGGAAAGTAAAAAAAGAAAAAGGAAAAGGAAATATTCCACGACTTCAAATGGGCTACTCAGGACAATGCTTTCCTTGTTAAGATCCTCACAGCATTCCATATGCAGAAAGGCAAAGACGCCATGTATTTTTTAACCCAGTTTTTATTTTTATTCATTTATTTATTTATTTATTTAGGTGCTTATTCATTTTTGTTATTGATGAATTAATGTTTTACATTTGATATTGACTAAGGATCTGACACCAGCGGTCTCCAGTACCCCTATATGGTACTCTGCCTCTACAAAACCGATCCATTGACCTGTCCATCCATCCATCCATCCACCCATACATCTATCCATCCATCCATCCATCCATCCATCCATCCATCCATCCATCCATCCACCAGTCAACCAAGCTAAGTACAAAAGGAGATCTCTCCTTGAATGGTGAGGAGAAACAACGATGCATAGGTAGGTTGCAAAGGGGCCGGTTTGGCTGAATAGGGCAGAGGGGCTGAACCAGGGAATGTGTTGGGGCGTGTGGGTTTGGGTGGGGTGAGCCGGAGGCCCTGTGAGCTGGGTCACATTTGGGGCAGGCAGGGGGTGGAAGGGGTTGCGAACAGCTGTCACTGGAGAACCATCACAAGTGCTGGAGCTGGTGAGCAGGGCACCTGGAAGAGAGGACAGACAAAGGAGAGAAGCAAAGTGCGGAGGAGAGGAGAGGGGAGGGGATGGTGAGGACAGGAGAGGACAGGATTGGAGGGGACCTGAGAAACCTACCTGGACAAAGGCAGCATACAGACATCCAGGAAGGCAGGCAGGCATACAGGCAGCTCTGGCCTGGGCTCCATGGATCCCGGGCGCACCTCCACCTGTCTTCTCTTGGCTGCCAGCCCTGAGGTCCCTCGTCGGTCAGCACTGTCTTCCCATCCTTCCGTCCCTCTGTGCCAGGGCCCAGGCGTCTGGGCGCTGTTGCCTGACCTAGTGGCAGGGCAGTTGGGCTGCCCAGTGCCAGTGTGGCCAGCACAGATTGCCAGGGGCTAGGACATCACAGAGGGCTCCTGTGGTTGCTAGGCCACGGGGACCCCGCCCATCCAGTTGACCAGCAGCCATGACCCCCACGCTGAACTTGACCTGAGGGGTGGTGGCCAGCCACCAGAGCCAGAGCCCCAGGCCAAAGCAGGTGCTGGTCGGCCGGGCCAAGGGGCTATGGGCAGATTGGTGTGTGTCTGGGCATGGGGCTGGCATCTGACAGTCCAGGGCGGGGGACCAAGGTCCGCCAGGCCCCTGTCCCACCATGTGCACTGACACACAGTCTTGCTGACTGACTGACAGTCCCCGCCCCAGAGATACCCACACCAAGTCCCTGGGTGCCCTGAGCTGCCCCTGAGGGTTGGTGGGTGCCTGCCTGAACACATGCCTCCGTAATGGAGGCCTCTATTAATCCCGTTGCCTACTGACAGCTGCCCTCCTGCCCCTCCTCCTCCTCCTCCTCCTCCTCCTCCTCCTCTTCTTCTTCCTCCTCCTCTTCCTCCTCCTCCTCCTCCTCCTCCTACTCCTCCACCTCCTCCACCCCCTCCTCCTCTTCCTCATCCTCAGAAGGACTCACTCAGGGCCCTTGGCCTAGGCAAGCCAGGGCTGCTGCTCTGGCTGCTGCAGCTTCTATCCAGTGGGTGGGTGCAGGAATCTGTTCCTGTCAATCCCTGATTCCTGGGACCTTCCATGCCTCCAGCTGCCCCCACTCTCTAGTCCAGAGCCCTCCTCAAAGATGCCCCCTTTCACCTTGCCCTCTGTCCCCCAGCTCCCCAACTAACATCTACTGTGTGCCTCCCTGAGCTACTTTACTGCCACCCTGCTTCTGCCCTCTAGCCCTGAGGGCCCAGGGACAGCCCAGCTGCCATCTCACCATCCAGCAGGGGTACCTGCCCTAACCCCCTGCCACCACACCCACACACACAGCCCTGCACACACTCCTGGGCTCCCCTGCCTGCAGCCTGCCTCTCAAACAGTCTCCTTCTGCCCCCTAGCCCCCTTACAGCCTCTGCCACGCACCCCCACAGACACCTGGGCATGAGCAGCGCAGACATGCAAACAGCTCCCCTCACCCCCACTCCATTTGCTCCAAGGTTGTCAAGAGTCTTTTTTTCATGCTGTAGGGGAGGGAGTTGAGACAGTCCAATGTCCTGGGGAGCAAGAACTGCAAACAGTCCATCTACAATGTAACATTTGGGTCTCAGGTCGCCCAATCCCTAGTGCGCTGTGCAGACCTTTGACTGGCAAAAACACCCCATCTGCGTGTGAGACCTGGCTGGGCTAGTGGCTCTTTCTGTGGACTAAGAGACAGACAGACAGAGTTTTCAGGTTCAAAACCTATACTTCCCAGAAGATGGTCATTCACTTCGGTAAAAAAAAAAAAAAAAAAAAAAAAGGCTTTTTATTTTTTTTCCCCTGCCTGGGTAACCTGTCTGCTGCCTTTTTCAAAGTGAAAAAAGGGAAAAATCTTTTTTGGAGGGAAAAGGACCAAAATGCAGGCAGGTGGACTCCGTGGAGGGTGGATGGGGAGTTGCTCCTGCCCTGGCACTAGAACCCCAGCAGCTGTTCCAGGTCCTCTCTGATAACAGAGATCTCCGTGTGTCGTGTCATGACACTGTCTCCAGGACTGACCGTCAGGATAATGAGGATTCAAAAAGAGGCAGGTGATACTGCCTTCAAAAGTAAATCCAGGAAGGTTTGGCGGTATGTCAGAGGGTTAAGGGCTTGTGGCGCCTACGAATAGAGGGGACAGGTGGAAGGATTTGGGGTCTGGCCCCCAGACCGCCACCTGCAGGGGAGTCGCTTTACAGGGGGTGAAGCAGGTCTTTAGGAGCTCTATCTTTCTCTCCCACCCTGTATTTCCTCTGCTCTCTCCTTTTGTGTCTGTCAGATGCAAGGTCAGTAACAACAACAACAACAACAACAACAACAACAATAACCACCACAGTGACCAAGCAACAAGGGCAGCGAAAGGGGAACAAATGGAGTGCAGGAGCTGTGGATTATTCGTGGCACAGGCACTCAGCTGTGGCAATAACCCCTTGAGGCAATCAATCCATACATGAAGAAGTAATACAGGTAACAGAGACGTATATGTCCCTGCGTGTTTCCACTGAGTTAATGTAAATGCACTTTTATTTACTTCTTCATTTATTTATTACCTTGCCCCGAGAATTTCTTTTCATTGCTAAAAAAATAGTGTCCCATCAAGGGTACCAGGTGGTGCCAAACCCAGCTAAGCACTCATGTTACAATGCAGGAGGACTGGGCTTCAACACCCTGGTTCCCACCTGCCAGGGGAAATCTTTACAAGTGGTGCGGAAGTGCTGCAGGTGTCTCTCTCTGTGTCTCAAACTCTCTCTACCTCCCTTCCCTCTCAATTGCTGTCTATTTATTCCAGTGAATAATCAAGAAAATGGAAAGTAAAAAAAGAAAAAGGAAAAGGAAATATTCCAGGACTTCAAATGGGCTACTCAGGACAATGCTTTCCTTGTTAAGATCCTCACAGCATTCCATATGCAGAAAGGCAAAGACGCCATGTATTTTTTAACCCAGTTTTTATTTTTATTCATTTATTTATTTATTTATTTAGGTGCTTATTCATTTTTGTTATTGATGAATTAATGTTTTACATTTGATATTGACTAAGGATCTGACACCAGCGGTCTCCAGTACCCCTATATGGTACTCTGCCTCTACAAAACCGATCCATTGACCTGTCCATCCATCCATCCATCCACCCATACATCTATCCATCCATCCATCCATCCATCCATCCATCCATCCATCCATCCACCAGTCAACCAAGCTAAGTACAAAAGGAGATCTCTCCTTGAATGGTGAGGAGAAACAACGATGCATAGGTAGGTTGCAAAGGGGCCGGTTTGGCTGAATAGGGCAGAGGGGCTGAACCAGGGAATGTGTTGGGGCGTGTGGGTTTGGGTGGGGTGAGCCGGAGGCCCTGTGAGCTGGGTCACATTTGGGGCAGGCAGGGGGTGGAAGGGGTTGCGAACAGCTGTCACTGGAGAACCATCACAAGTGCTGGAGCTGGTGAGCAGGGCACCTGGAAGAGAGGACAGACAAAGGAGAGAAGCAAAGTGCGGAGGAGAGGAGAGGGGAGGGGATGGTGAGGACAGGAGAGGACAGGATTGGAGGGGACCTGAGAAACCTACCTGGACAAAGGCAGCATACAGACATCCAGGAAGGCAGGCAGGCATACAGGCAGCTCTGGCCTGGGCTCCATGGATCCCGGGCGCACCTCCACCTGTCTTCTCTTGGCTGCCAGCCCTGAGGTCCCTCGTCGGTCAGCACTGTCTTCCCATCCTTCCGTCCCTCTGTGCCAGGGCCCAGGCGTCTGGGCGCTGTTGCCTGACCTAGTGGCAGGGCAGTTGGGCTGCCCAGTGCCAGTGTGGCCAGCACAGATTGCCAGGGGCTAGGACATCACAGAGGGCTCCTGTGGTTGCTAGGCCACGGGGACCCCGCCCATCCAGTTGACCAGCAGCCATGACCCCCACGCTGAACTTGACCTGAGGGGTGGTGGCCAGCCACCAGAGCCAGAGCCCCAGGCCAAAGCAGGTGCTGGTCGGCCGGGCCAAGGGGCTATGGGCAGATTGGTGTGTGTCTGGGCATGGGGCTGGCATCTGACAGTCCAGGGCGGGGGACCAAGGTCCGCCAGGCCCCTGTCCCACCATGTGCACTGACACACAGTCTTGCTGACTGACTGACAGTCCCCGCCCCAGAGATACCCACACCAAGTCCCTGGGTGCCCTGAGCTGCCCCTGAGGGTTGGTGGGTGCCTGCCTGAACACATGCCTCCGTAATGGAGGCCTCTATTAATCCCGTTGCCTACTGACAGCTGCCCTCCTGCCCCTCCTCCTCCTCCTCCTCCTCCTCCTCCTCCTCTTCTTCTTCCTCCTCCTCTTCCTCCTCCTCCTCCTCCTCCTCCTACTCCTCCACCTCCTCCACCCCCTCCTCCTCTTCCTCATCCTCAGAAGGACTCACTCAGGGCCCTTGGCCTAGGCAAGCCAGGGCTGCTGCTCTGGCTGCTGCAGCTTCTATCCAGTGGGTGGGTGCAGGAATCTGTTCCTGTCAATCCCTGATTCCTGGGACCTTCCATGCCTCCAGCTGCCCCCACTCTCTAGTCCAGAGCCCTCCTCAAAGATGCCCCCTTTCACCTTGCCCTCTGTCCCCCAGCTCCCCAACTAACATCTACTGTGTGCCTCCCTGAGCTACTTTACTGCCACCCTGCTTCTGCCCTCTAGCCCTGAGGGCCCAGGGACAGCCCAGCTGCCATCTCACCATCCAGCAGGGGTACCTGCCCTAACCCCCTGCCACCACACCCACACACACAGCCCTGCACACACTCCTGGGCTCCCCTGCCTGCAGCCTGCCTCTCAAACAGTCTCCTTCTGCCCCCTAGCCCCCTTACAGCCTCTGCCACGCACCCCCACAGACACCTGGGCATGAGCAGCGCAGACATGCAAACAGCTCCCCTCACCCCCACTCCATTTGCTCCAAGGTTGTCAAGAGTCTTTTTTTCATGCTGTAGGGGAGGGAGTTGAGACAGTCCAATGTCCTGGGGAGCAAGAACTGCAAACAGTCCATCTACAATGTAACATTTGGGTCTCAGGTCGCCCAATCCCTAGTGCGCTGTGCAGACCTTTGACTGGCAAAAACACCCCATCTGCGTGTGAGACCTGGCTGGGCTAGTGGCTCTTTCTGTGGACTAAGAGACAGACAGACAGAGTTTTCAGGTTCAAAACCTATACTTCCCAGAAGATGGTCATTCACTTCGGTAAAAAAAAAAAAAAAAAAAAAAAAAAAAAAAAGGCTTTTTATTTTTTTTTCCCCTGCCTGGGTAACCTGTCTGCTGCCTTTTTCAAAGTGAAAAAAGGGAAAAATCTTTTTTGGAGGGAAAAGGACCAAAATGCAGGCAGGTGGACTCCGTGGAGGGTGGATGGGGAGTTGCTCCTGCCCTGGCACTAGAACCCCAGCAGCTGTTCCAGGTCCTCTCTGATAACAGAGATCTCCGTGTGTCGTGTCATGACACTGTCTCCAGGACTGACCGTCAGGATAATGAGGATTCAAAAAGAGGCAGGTGATACTGCCTTCAAAAGTAAATCCAGGAAGGTTTGGCGGTATGTCAGAGGGTTAAGGGCTTGTGGCGCCTACGAATAGAGGGGACAGGTGGAAGGATTTGGGGTCTGGCCCCCAGACCGCCACCTGCAGGGGAGTCGCTTTACAGGGGGTGAAGCAGGTCTTTAGGAGCTCTATCTTTCTCTCCCACCCTGTATTTCCTCTGCTCTCTCCTTTTGTGTCTGTCAGATGCAAGGTCAGTAACAACAACAACAACAACAACAACAACAATAACCACCACAGTGACCAAGCAACAAGGGCAGCGAAAGGGGAACAAATGGAGTGCAGGAGCTGTGGATTATTCGTGGCACAGGCACTCAGCTGTGGCAATAACCCCTTGAGGCAATCAATCCATACATGAAGAAGTAATACAGGTAACAGAGACGTATATGTCCCTGTGTGTTTCCACTGAGTTAATGTAAATGCACTTTTATTTACTTCTTCATTTATTTATTACCTTGCCCCGAGAATTTCTTTTCATTGCTAAAAAAATAGTGTCCCATCAAGGGTACCAGGTGGTGCCAAACCCAGCTAAGCACTCATGTTACAATGCAGGAGGACTGGGCTTCAACACCCTGGTTCCCACCTGCCAGGGGAAATCTTTACAAGTGGTGCGGAAGTGCTGCAGGTGTCTCTCTCTGTGTCTCAAACTCTCTCTACCTCCCTTCCCTCTCAATTGCTGTCTATTTATTCCAGTGAATAATCAAGAAAATGGAAAGTAAAAAAAGAAAAAGGAAAAGGAAATATTCCACGACTTCAAATGGGCTACTCAGGACAATGCTTTCCTTGTTAAGATCCTCACAGCATTCCATATGCAGAAAGGCAAAGACGCCATGTATTTTTTAACCCAGTTTTTATTTTTATTCATTTATTTATTTATTTATTTAGGTGCTTATTCATTTTTGTTATTGATGAATTAATGTTTTACATTTGATATTGACTAAGGATCTGACACCAGCGGTCTCCAGTACCCCTATATGGTACTCTGCCTCTACAAAACCGATCCATTGACCTGTCCATCCATCCATCCATCCACCCATACATCTATCCATCCATCCATCCATCCATCCATCCATCCACCAGTCAACCAAGCTAAGTACAAAAGGAGATCTCTCCTTGAATGGTGAGGAGAAACAACGATGCATAGGTAGGTTGCAAAGGGGCCGGTTTGGCTGAATAGGGCAGAGGGGCTGAACCAGGGAATGTGTTGGGGCGTGTGGGTTTGGGTGGGGTGAGCCGGAGGCCCTGTGAGCTGGGTCACATTTGGGGCAGGCAGGGGGTGGAAGGGGTTGCGAACAGCTGTCACTGGAGAACCATCACAAGTGCTGGAGCTGGTGAGCAGGGCACCTGGAAGAGAGGACAGACAAAGGAGAGAAGCAAAGTGCGGAGGAGAGGAGAGGGGAGGGGATGGTGAGGACAGGAGAGGACAGGATTGGAGGGGACCTGAGAAACCTACCTGGACAAAGGCAGCATACAGACATCCAGGAAGGCAGGCAGGCATACAGGCAGCTCTGGCCTGGGCTCCCTGGATCCCGGGCGCACCTCCACCTGTCTTCTCTTGGCTGCCAGCCCTGAGGTCCCTCGTCGATCAGCACTGTCTTCCCATCCTTCCGTCCCTCTGTGCCAGGGCCCAGGCGTCTGGGCGCTGTTGCCTGACCTAGTGGCAGGGCAGTTGGGCTGCCCAGTGCCAGTGTGGCCAGCACAGATTGCCAGGGGCTAGGACATCACAGAGGGCTCCTGTGGTTGCTAGGCCACGGGGACCCCGCCCATCCAGTTGACCAGCAGCCATGACCCCCACGCTGAACTTGACCTGAGGGGTGGTGGCCAGCCACCAGAGCCAGAGCCCCAGGCCAAAGCAGGTGCTGGTCGGCCGGGCCAAGGGGCTATGGGCAGATTGGTGTGTGTCTGGGCATGGGGCTGGCATCTGACAGTCCAGGGCGGGGGACCAAGGTCCGCCAGGCCCCTGTCCCACCATGTGCACTGACACACAGTCTTGCTGACTGACTGACAGTCCCCGCCCCAGAGATACCCACACCAAGTCCCTGGGTGCCCTGAGCTGCCCCTGAGGGTTGGTGGGTGCCTGCCTGGACACATGCCTCCGTAATGGAGGCCTCTATTAATCCCGTTGCCTACTGACATCTGCCCTCCTGCCCCTCCTCCTCCTCCTCCTCCTCCTCTTCTTCTTCCTCCTGCTTTCCTCCTCCTCCTCCTCCTCCTCCTACTCCTCCACCTCCTCCACCCCCTCCTCCTCTTCCTCATCCTCAGAAGGACTCACTCAGGGCCCTTGGCCTAGGCAAGCCAGGGCTGCTGCTCTGGCTGCTGCAGCTTCTATCCAGTGGGTGGGTGCAGGAATCTGTTCCTGTCAATCCCTGATTCCTGGGACCTTCCATGCCTCCAGCTGCCCCCACTCTCTAGTCCAGAGCCCTCCTCAAAGATGCCCCCTTTCACCTTGCCCTCTGTCCCCCAGCTCCCCAACTAACATCTACTGTGTGCCTCCCTGAGCTAATTTACTGCCACCCTGCTCCTGCCCTCTAGCCCTGAGGGCCCAGGGACAGCCCAGCTGCCATCTCACCATCCAGCAGGGGTACCTGCCCTAACCCCCTGCCGCCACACCCACACACACAGCCCTGCACACACTCCTGGGCTCCCCTGCCTGCAGCCTGCCTCTCAAACAGTCTCCTTCTGCCCCCTAGCCCCCTTACAGCCTCTGCCACGCACCCCCACAGACACCTGGGCATGAGCAGCGCAGACATGCAAGCAGCTCCCCTCACCCCCACTCCATTTGCTCCAAGGTTGTCAAGAGTCTTTTTTTCATGCTGTAGGGGAGGGAGTTGAGACAGTCCAATGTCCTGGGGAGCAAGAACTGCAAACAGTCCATCGACAATGTAACATTTGGGTCTCAGGTCGCCCAATCCCTAGTGCGCTGTGCAGACCTTTGACTGGCAAAAACACCCCATCTGAGGGTGAGACCTGGCTGGGCTAGTGGCTCTTTCTGTGGACTAAGAGACAGACAGACAGAGTTTTCAGGTTCAAAACCTATACTTCCCAGAAGATGGTCATTCACTTCGGTAAAAAAAAAAAAAAAAAAGACTTTTTATTTTTTTTCCCCTGCCTGGGTAACCTGTCTGCTGCCTTTTTCAAAGTGAAAAAAGGGAAAAATCTTTTTTGGAGGGAAAAGGACCAAAATGCAGGCAGGTGTACTCCGTGGAGGGTGGATGGGGAGTTGCTCCTGCCCTGGCACTAAACCCCAGCAGCTGTTCCAGGTCCTCTCTGATAACAGAGATCTCCGTGTGTCATGTCATGACACTGTCTCCAGGACTGACCGTCAGGATAATGAGGATTCAAAAAGAGGCAGGTGATACTGCCTTCAAAAGTAAATCCAGGAAGGTTTGGCGGTTAAGGGTTAAGGGTTAAGGGTTAAGGGCTTGTGGCGCCTACGAATAGAGGGGACAGGTGGAAGGATTTGGGGTCTGGCCCCCAGACCGCCACCTGCAGGGGAGTCGCTTTACAGGGGGTGAAGCAGGTCTTTAGGAGCTCTATCTTTCTCTCCCACCCTGTATTTCCTCTGCTCTCTCCTTTTGTGTCTGTCAGATGCAAGGTCAGTAACAACAACAACAACAACAACAACAATAACCACCACAGTGACCAAGCAACAAGGGCAGTGAAAGGGGAACAAATGGAGTGCAGGAGCTGTGGATTATTCGTGGCACAGGCACTCAGCTGTGGCAATAACCCCTTGAGGCAATCAATCCATACATGAAGAAGTAATACAGGTAACAGAGACGTATATGTCCCTGTGTGTTTCCACTGAGTTAATGTAAATGCACTTTTATTTACTTCTTCATTTATTTATTACCTTGCCCCGAGAATTTCTTTTCATTGCTAAAATAAAAGTGTCCCATCAAGGGTACCAGGTGGTGCCAAACCCAGCTAAGCACTCATGTTACAATGCAGGAGGACTGGGCTTCAACACCCTGGTTCCCACCTGCCAGGGGAAATCTTTACAAGTGGTGCGGAAGTGCTGCAGGTGTCTCTCTCTGTGTCTCAAACTCTCTCTACCTCCCTTCCCTCTCAATTGCTGTCTATTTATTCCAGTGAATAATCAAGAAAATGGAAAGTAAAAAAAGAAAAAGGAAATATTCCACGACTTCAAATGGGCTACTCAGGACAATGCTTTCCTTGTTAAGATCCTCACAGCATTCCATATGCAGAAAGGCAAAGACGCCATGTATTTTTTAACCCAGTTTTTATTTTTATTCATTTATTTATTTATTTATTTATTTATTTAGGTGCTTATTCATTTTTGTTATTGATGAATTAATGTTTTATATTTGACATTGACTAAAGATCCGACACCAGCGGTCTCCAGTACCCCTATGTGGTACTCTGCCTCTACAAAACCGATCCATTGACCTGTCCATCCATGCATCCATCCACCCATACATCTATCCATCCATCCATCCATCCATCCATCCATCCATCCATCCATCCATCCACCAGTCAACCAAGCTAAGTACACAAGGAGATCTCTCCTTGAATGGTGAGGAGAAACAACGATGCATAGGTAGGTTGCAAAGGGGCCGGTTTGGCTGAATAGGGGAGAGGGGCTGAACCAGGGAATGTGTTGGGGCGTGTGGGTTTTGGTGGGGTGAGCCGGAGGCCCTGTGAGCTGGGTCACATTTGGGGCAGGCAGGGGGTGGAAGGGGTTGCGAACAGCTGTCACTGGAGAACCATCACAAGTGCCGGAGCTGGTGAGCAGTGCACATGAAAGAGAGGACAGACAAAGGAGAGAAGCAAAGTGCGGAGGAGAGGAGAGGGGAGAGGATGGTGAGGACAGGAGAGGACAGGATTGGAGGGTACCTGAGAAACCTACCTGGACAAAGGCAGCATACAGACATCCAGGAAGGCAGGCAGGCATACAGGCAGCTCTGGCCTGGGCTCCCTGGATCCCGGGCGCACCTCCACCTGTCTTCTCTTGGCTGCCAGCCCTGAGGTCCCTCGTCGGTCAGCACTGTCTTCCCATCCTTCCGTCCCTCTGTGCCAGGGCCCAGGCGTCTGGGCGCTGTTGCCTGACCTAGCGGCAGGGCAGTTGGGCTGCCCAGTGCCAGTGTGGCCAGCACAGATTGCCAGGGGCTAGGACATCACAGAGGGCTCCTGTGGTTGCTAGGCCACGGGGACCCCGCCCATCCAGTTGACCAGCAGCCATGACCCCCACGCTGAACTTGACCTGAGGGGTGGTGGCCAGCCACCAGAGCCAGAGCCCCAGGCCAAAGCAGGTGCTGGTCGGCCGGGCCAAGGGGCTATGGGCAGATTGGTGTGTGTCTGGTCATGGGGCTGGCATCTGACAGTCCAGGGCGGGGGACCAAGGTCCGCCAGGCCCCTGTCCCACCATGTGCACTGACACACAGTCTTGCTGACTGACTGACAGTACCCGCCCCAGAGATACCCACACCAAGTCCCTGGGTGCCCTGAGCTGCCCCTGAGGGTTGGTGGTTGCCTGCCTGGACACATGCCTCCGTAATGGAGGCCTCTATTAATCCCGTTGCCTACTGACAGCTGCCCTCCTCCCCCTCCTCCTCCTCCTCCTCCTCCTCTTCTTCTTCCTCCTCCTCTTCCTCCTCCTCCTCCTCCTCCTCCTACTCCTCCACCTCCTCCACCCCCTCCTCCTCTTCCTCATCCTCAGAAGGACTCACTCAGGGCCCTTGGCCTAGGCAAGCCAGGGCTGCTGCTCTGGCTGCTGCAGCTTCTATCCAGTGGGTGGGTGCAGGAATCTGTTCCTGTCAGTCCCTGATTCCTGGGACCTTCCATGCCTCCAGCTGCCCCCACTCTCTAGTCCAGAGCCCTCCTCAAGGATGTCCCCTTTTCCCTTGCACTCTGTCCCCCAGCTCCCCAACTAACATCTACTGTGTGCCTCCCTGAGCTACTTTACTGCCACCCTGCTTCTGCCCTTCAGCCCTGAGGGCCCAGGGCCAGCCCAGCTGCCATCTCACCATCCAGCAGGGGTACCTGCCCTAACCCCCTGCCACCACACCCACACACACAGCCCTGCACACACTCCTGGGCTCCCCTGCCTGCAGCCTGCCTCTCAAACAGTCTCCTTCTGCCCCCTAGCCCCCTTACAGCCTCTGCCACGCACCCCCACAGACACCTGGGCATGAGCAGCGCAGACATGCAAACAGCTCCCCTCACCCCCACTCCATTTGCTCCAAGGTTGTCAAGAGTCTTTTTTTCATGCTGTAGGGGAGGGAGTTGAGACAGTCCAATGTCCTGGGGAGCAAGAACTGCAAACAGTCCATCTACAATGTAACATTTGGGTCTCAGGTCACCCAATCCCTAGTGCGCTGTGCAGACCTTCGACTGGCAAAAACACCCCATCTGAGTGTGAGACCTGGCTGGGCTAGTGGCTCTTTCTGTGGACTAAGAGACAGACAGACAGAGTTTTCAGGTTCAAAACCTATACTTCCCAGAAGATGGTCATTCACTTCGGTAAAAAAAAAAAAAAAAAAAAAAAAAAAAAGGCTTTTTATTTTTTTTCCCCTGCCTGGGTAACCTGTCTGCTGCCTTTTTCAAAGTGAAAAAAGGGAAAAATCTTTTTTGGAGGGAAAAGGACCAAAATGCAGGCAGGTGGACTCCGTGGAGGGTGGATGGGGAGTTGCTCCTGCCCTGGCACTAGAACCCCAGCAGCTGTTCCAGGTCCTCTCTGATAACAGAGATCTCCGTGTGTCGTGTCATGACACTGTCTCCAGGACTGACCGTCAGGATAATGAGGATTCAAAAAGAGGCAGGTGATACTGCCTTCAAAAGTAAATCCAGGAAGGTTTGGCGGTATGTCAGAGGGTTAAGGGCTTGTGGCGCCTACGAATAGAGGGGACAGGTGGAAGGATTTGGGGTCTGGCCCCCAGACCGCCACCTGCAGGGGAGTCGCTTTACAGGGGGTGAAGCAGGTCTTTAGGAGCTCTATCTTTCTCTCCCACCCTGTATTTCCTCTGCTCTCTCCTTTTGTGTATGTCAGATGCAAGGTCAGTAACAACAACAACAACAACAACAACAACAACAACAATAACCACCACAGTGACCAAGCAACAAGGGCAGCGAAAGGGGAACAAATGGAGTGCAGGAGCTGTGGATTATTCGTGGCACAGGCACTCAGCTGTGGCAATAACCCCTTGAGGCAATCAATCCATACATGAAGAAGTAATACAGGTAACAGAGACGTATATGTCCCTGTGTGTTTCCGCTGAGTTAATGTAAATGCACTTTTATTTACTTCTTCATTTATTTATTACCTTGCCCCGAGAATTTCTTTTCATTGCTAAAAAAATAGTGTCCCATCAAGGGTACCAGGTGGTGCCAAACCCAGCTAAGCACTCATGTTACAATGCAGGAGGACTGGGCTTCAACACCCTGGTTCCCACCTGCCAGGGGAAATCTTTACAAGTGGTGCGGAAGTGCTGCAGGTGTCTCTCTCTGTGTCTCAAACTCTCTCTACCTCCCTTCCCTCTCAATTGCTGTCTATTTATTCCAGTGAATAATCAAGAAAATGGAAAGTAAAAAAAGAAAAAGGAAAAGGAAATATTCCACGACTTCAAATGGGCTACTCAGGACAATGCTTTCCTTGTTAAGATCCTCACAGCATTCCATATGCAGAAAGGCAAAGACGCCATGTATTTTTTAACCCAGTTTTTATTTTTATTCATTTATTTATTGATTGATTTATTTAGGTGCTTATTCATTTTTGTTATTGATGAATTAATGTTTTACTTTTGACATTGACTAAGGATCTGACACCAGCGGTCTCCAGTACCCCTATATGGTACTCTGCCTCTACAAAACCGATCCATTGACCTGTCCATCCATCCATCCATCCACCCATACATCTATCCATCCATCCATCCATCCATCCATCCATCCATCCATCCACCAGTCAAACAAGCTAAGTACAAAAGGAGATCTCTCCTTGAATGGTGAGGAGAAACAACGATGCATAGGTAGGTTGCAAAGGGGCCGGTTTGGCTGAATAGGGCAGAGGGGCTGAACCAGGGAATGTGTTGGGGCGTGTGGGTTTGGGTGGGGTGAGCCGGAGGCCCTGTGAGCTGGGTCACATTTGGGGCAGGCAGGGGGTGGAAGGGGTTGCGAACAGCTGTCACTGGAGAACCATCACAAGTGCTGGAGCTGGTGAGCAGGGCACCTGGAAGAGAGGACAGACAAAGAAGAGAAGCAAAGTGCGGAGGAGAGGAGAGGGGAGAGGATGGTGAGGACAGGAGAGGACGGGATTGGAGGGGACCTGAGAAACCTACCTGGACAAAGGCAGCATACAGACATCCAGGAAGGCAGGCAGGCATGCAGGCAGCTCTGGCCTGGGCTCCCTGGATCCCGGGCGCACTTCCACCTGTCTTCTCTTGGCTGCCAGCCCTGAGGTCCCACGTCGGTCAGCACTGTCTTCCCATCCTTCCGTCCCTCTGTGCCAGGGCCCAGGCGTCTGGGCGCTGTTGCCTGACCTAGTGGCAGGGCAGTTGGGCTGCCCAGTGCCAGTGTGGCCAGCACAGATTGCCAGGGGCTAGGACATCACAGAGGGCTCCTGTGGTTGCTAGGCCACGGGGACCCCGCCCATCCAGTTGACCAGCAGCCATGACCCCCACGCTGAACTTGACCTGAGGGGTGGTGGCCAGCCACCAGAGCCAGAGCCCCAGGCCAAAGCAGGTGCTGGTCGGCCGGGCCAAGGGGCTATGGGCAGATTGGTGTGTGTCTGGGCATGGGGCTGGCATCTGACAGTCCAGGGCGGGGGACCAATGTCCGCCAGGCCCCTGTCCCACCATGTGCACTGACACACAGTCTTGCTGACTGACTGACAGTCCCCGCCCCAGAGATACCCACCCCAAGTCCCTGGGTGCCCTGAGCTGCCCCTGAGGGTTGGTGGGTGCCTGCCTGAACACATGCCTCCGTAATGGAGGCCTCTATTAATCCCGTTGCCTACTGACAGCTGCCCTCCTGCCCCTCCTCCTCCTCCTCCTCCTCCTCCTCCTCCTCCTCTTCTTCTTCCTCCTCCTCTTCCTCCTCCTCCTCCTCCTACTCCTCCACCTCCTCCACCCCCTCCTCCTCTTCCTCATCCTCAGAAGGACTCACTCAGGGCCCTTGGCCTAGGCAAGCCAGGGCTGCTGCTCTGGCTGCTGCAGCTTCTATCCAGTGGGTGGGTGCAGGAATCTGTTCCTGTCAATCCCTGATTCCTGGGACCTTCCATGCCTCCAGCTGCCCCCACTCTCTAGTCCAGAGCCCTCCTCAAAGATGCCCCCTTTCACCTTGCCCTCTGTCCCCCAGCTCCCCAACTAACATCTACTGTGTGCCTCCCTGAGCTACTTTACTGCCACCCTGCTTCTGCCCTCTAGCCCTGAGGGCCCAGGGACAGCCCAGCTGCCATCTCACCATCCAGCAGGGGTACCTGCCCTAACCCCCTGCCACCACACCCACACACACAGCCCTGCACACACTCCTGGGCTCCCCTGCCTGCAGCCTGCCTCTCAAACAGTCTCCTTCTGCCCCCTAGCCCCCTTACAGCCTCTGCCACGCACCCCCACAGACACCTGGGCATGAGCAGCGCAGACATGCAAACAGCTCCCCTCACCCCCACTCCATTTGCTCCAAGGTTGTCAAGAGTCTTTTTTTCATGCCGTAGGGGAGGGAGTTGAGACAGTCCAATGTCCTGGGGAGCAAGAACTGCAAACAGTCCATCTACAATGTAACATTTGGGTCTCAGGTCGCCCAATCCCTAGTGCGCTGTGCAGACCTTTGACTGGCAAAAACACCCCATCTGAGTGTGAGACCTGGCTGGGCTAGTGGCTCTTTCTGTGGACTAAGAGACAGACAGACAGAGTTTTCAGGTTCAAAACCTATACTTCCCAGAAGATGGTCATTCACTTCGGTAAAAAAAAAAAAAAAAAAAAAAAAAAAAAAAGGCTTTTTATTTTTTTCCCCTGCCTCGGTAACCTGTCTGGGCTAGTGGCTCTTTCTGTGGACTAGGACACAGACAGACAGAGTTT
>NW_026647255.1:0-68151 GCF_950295315.1 Erinaceus europaeus | reverse complement strand
TCTCTGCGGGGAGGGGGCTCAGAGACTGTGGGGTGTCTCCCGTCTCTGCTGGGAGGGGGCTCAGACTGTGGGGTGTCTCCCGTCTCTGCGGGGGAGGGGCTCAGACTGTGGGGTGTCTCCCGTCTCTGCGGGGAGGGGCTCAGAGACTGTGGGGTGTCTCCCGTCTCTGCGGGGAGGGGGCTCAGAGACTGTGGGGTGTCTCCCGTCTCTGCGGGGGAGGGGGCTCAGACTGTGGGGTGTCTCCGTCTCTGCAGGGAGGGGGCTCAGACTGTGGGGGTGTCTCCCGTCTCTGCAGGGGAGGGGGCTCAGAGACTGTGGGGTGTCTCCCGTCTCTGCGGGGAGGGGCTCAGAGACTGTGGGGTGTCTCCCGTCTCTGCGGGGAGGGGGCTCAGAGACTGTGGGGTGTCTCCCGTCTCTGCGGGGGAGGGGGCTCAGACTGTGGGGTGTCTCCCGTCTCTGCGGGGAGGGGCTCAGAGACTGTGGGGTGTCTCCCGTCTCTGCGGGGAGGGGCTCAGAGACTGTGGGGTGTCCTCCCGTCTCTGCGGGGAGGGGGCTCAGACTGTGGGGTGTCTCCCGTCTCTGCGGGGAGGGGGCTCAGAGACTGTGGGGTGTCTCCCGTCTCTGCGGGAGGGGGCTCAGACTGTGGGGTGTCTCCCGTCTCTGCGGGGAGGGGGCTCAGACTGTGGGGTGTCTCCCGTCTCTGCGGGGAGGGGCTCAGAGACTGTGGGGTGTCTCCCGTCTCTGCGGGGAGGGGGCTCAGACTGTGGGGTGTCTCCCGTCTCTGCGGGGAGGGGCTCAGACTGTGGGGTGTCTCCCGTCTCTGCGGGGAGGGGGCTCAGAGACTGTGGGGTGTCTCCCGTCTCTGCGGGGAGGGGGCTCAGAGACTGTGGGGTGTCTCCCGTCTCTGCGGGGAGGGGCTCAGAGACTGTGGGGTGTCTCCCGTCTCTGCGGGGAGGGGCTCAGACTGTGGGGTGTCTCCCGTCTCTGCGGGGAGGGGGCTCAGAGACTGTGGGGTGTCTCCCGTCTCTGCAGGGAGGGGGCTCAGAGACTGTGGGGTGTCTCCCGTCTCTGCAGGGAGGGGCTCAGAGACTGTGGGGTGTCTCCCGTCTCTGCAGGGAGGGGGCTCAGACTGTGGGGTGTCTCCCGTCTCTGCGGGGAGGGGCTCAGAGACTGTGGGGTGTCTCCCGTCTCTGCGGGGAGGGGGCTCAGACTGTGGGGTGTCTCCCGTCTCTGCGGGGAGGGGGCTCAGAGACTGTGGGGTGTCTCCCGTCTCTGCAGGGAGGGGCTCAGAGACTGTGGGGTGTCTCCCGTCTCTGCGGGGAGGGGCTCAGACTGTGGGGTGTCTCCCGTCTCTGCAGGGAGGGGGCTCAGAGACTGTGGGGTGTCTCCCGTCTCTGCAGGGAGGGGCTCAGAGACTGTGGGGTGTCTCCCGTCTCTGCGGGGACGGGCTCAGACTGTGGGGTGTCTCCCGTCTCTGCGGGGAGGGGCTCAGACTGTGGGGTGTCTCCCGTCTCTGCTGGGAGGGGCTCAGAGACTGTGGGGTGTCTCCCGTCTCTGCGGGGAGGGGCTCAGACTGTGGGGTGTCTCCCGTCTCTGCGGGGAGGGGCTCAGACTGTGGGGTGTCTCCCGTCTCTGCAGGGAGGGGCTCAGAGACTGTGGGGTGTCTCCCGTCTCTGCGGGGAGGGGGCTCAGACTGTGGGGTGTCTCCCGTCTCTGCAGGGAGGGGCTCAGAGACTGTGGGGTGTCTCCCGTCTCTGCAGGGAGGGGGCTCAGAGACTGTGGGGTGTCTCCCGTCTCTGCAGGGAGGGGGCTCAGAGACTGTGGGGTGTCTCCCGTCTCTGCGGAGAGGGGGCTCAGACTGTGGGGTGTCTCCCGTCTCTGCGGGGAGGGGCTCAGAGACTGTGGGGTGTCTCCCGTCTCTGCGGGGAGGGGCTCAGAGACTGTGGGGTGTCTCCCGTCTCTGCAGGGAGGGGCTCAGAGACTGTGGGGTGTCTCCCGTCTCTGCGGGGAGGGGCTCAGAGACTGTGGGGTGTCTCCCGTCTCTGCGGGGAGGGGTTCAGACTGTGGGGTGTCTCCCGTCTCTGCGGGGAGGGGCTCAGACTGTGGGGTGTCTCCCGTCTCTGCGGGGAGGGGGCTCAGACTGTGGGGTGTCTCCCGTCTCTGCGGGGAGGTGGCTCAGACTGTGGGGTGTCTCCCGTCTCTGCGGGGAGGGGGCTCAGAGACTGTGGGGTGTCTCCCGTCTCTGCGGGGAGGGGCTCAGAGACTGTGGGGTGTCTCCCGTCTCTGCGGGGAGGGGCTCAGACTGTGGGGTGTCTCCCGTCTCTGCGGGGAGGGGGCTCAGAGACTGTGGGGTGTCTCCCGTCTCTGCGGGGAGGGGCTCAGAGACTGTGGGGTGTCTCCCGTCTCTGCGGGGAGGGGGCTCAGACTGTGGGGTGTCTCCCGTCTCTGCGGGGAGGGGGCTCAGACTGTGGGGTGTCTCCCGTCTCTGCGGGGAGGTGGCTCAGACTGTGGGGTGTCTCCCGTCTCTGCGGGGAGGGGCTCAGACTGTGGGGTGTCTCCCGTCTCTGCGGGGAGGGGCTCAGACTGTGGGGTGTCTCCCGTCTCTGCGGGGAGGGGGCTCAGAGACTGTGGGGTGTCTCCCGTCTCTGCGGGGAGGGGCTCAGACTGTGGGGTGTCTCCCGTCTCTGCAGGGAGGGGCTCAGAGACTGTGGGGTGTCTCCCGTCTCTGCGGGGAGGGGGCTCAGACTGTGGGGTGTCTCCCGTCTCTGCAGGGAGGGGCTCAGAGACTGTGGGGTGTCTCCCGTCTCTGCGGGGAGGGGGCTCAGACTGTGGGGTGTCTCCCGTCTCTGCGGGGAGGTGGCTCAGACTGTGGGGTGTCTCCCGTCTCTGCGGGGAGGGGGCTCAGAGACTGTGGGGTGTCTCCCGTCTCTGCGGGGAGGGGCTCAGACTGTGGGGTGTCTCCCGTCTCTGCGGGGAGGGGGCTCAGAGACTGTGGGGTGTCTCCCGTCTCTGCGGGGAGGGGCTCAGACTGTGGGGTGTCTCCCGTCTCTGCAGGGAGGGGGCTCAGAGACTGTGGGGTGTCTCCCGTCTCTGCGGGGAGGGGGCTCAGAGACTGTGGGGTGTCTCCCGTCTCTGCGGGGAGGGGGCTCAGACTGTGGGGTGTCTCCCGTCTCTGCGGGGAGGGGCTCAGAGACTGTGGGGTGTCTCCCGTCTCTGCAGGGAGGGGGCTCAGAGACTGTGGGGTGTCTCCCGTCTCTGCAGGGAGGGGGCTCAGAGACTGTGGGGTGTCTCCCGTCTCTGCGGGGAGGGGGCTCAGAGACTGTGGGGTGTCTTCCGTCTCTGCGGGGAGGGGGCTCAGAGACTGTGGGGTGTCTCCCGTCTCTGCGGGGAGGGGCTCAGACTGTGGGGTGTCTCCCGTCTCTGTCTAGCGCCCCCACCCCCAGCCCAGGGCCCCCACTCCCAGCCCAGGGCCTCCACCCCGCAGCCCAGGGCCCTGTCGCTGCTGCTCACCCGCCCCGCCCTGCCCGCAGCGGAGGTGGCCCAGCAGTTCCAGTACGCTGTGCGGGTCATCGGCAGCAACTTCGCCCCGACCGTGGAGCGAGATGAGTTCCTGGTCGCTGAGAAGATCAAGAAAGAGCGTATGTGTGTCCACCTGGGCGCGGGTCCGAGAGGGGCGGGGGGGAGCTGACTGCCAGCACCCCTGGGCCGTCGCTCTCTGGGATGTCCTGCTCACGTCAGTTTCCGCACCTCCCCAGAGGGCAGAGCGGGCACACGGGCACCCTGTCCCCACGGGGCGAGGGCCTTCACCCGGGCTCCCCGGCCCTCCGTCCCTCGCGATTCTGCACGGCCGCACCCCACAGGCTCCAACCCAGGCCCTTCGCTCTGTAACGTGAGGGCCGGAGGCGGAGACTCCCGGCGCAGCCAGGGGTGCGGATGGTGGGGCGCACGCACGCCCTGCTCACCGCGTCTCCTGCCTGCTTTCAGTGGCCCGGCAGCGGAGAGAAGTGGACGCTGCGGTGTTCTCTGAGCTGCACCGGAAGCTGCACTCCCAGGTGCCCGCACCCCTGCCCGCTTCACAGAGCGGCCCCTCACTGGTTCCCGCACCCCTGCCCGCTTCACAGAGCGGCCCCCACTGTGGTGCCCGCACCCCTGCCCGCTTCACAGAGCGGCCCCCACTGTGGTGCCCGCACCCCTGCCCGCTTCACAGAGCGGCCCCCACTGTGGTGCCCGAAGTAGAAGTAGGTCTTGTCCGTTAAAGGACGAGTTGAGGGCTCGTCGTCGTCTGAGAAAGGTCATTCCACGTAGGGACGGAGAACTGCGAGGGAGCGGGGGGCTAGACGGGGAGAGGTGCCCGCGGGCCTGTCTCATCCATCACCCGCGAAGCTTCCCCACTGCAGGTGGGGATGAGGCTCGAACCCAGGCCAGGCACCCTGTAGTTAGTGTGCGCTGCCAGGCCCCGCCCGGCCCCAGAAGTCAGTGTGAGTCGGGTTTGAGGTGGGTCGGCCTAGAGGTGAGGGCGGCTTCCCGGCAGGTGGGCGGGCAGCAGGACAGGGACGGGCCGCGAGTGCCCCCACCGCCACCCTCACCCCCACCGCCACCCCCACCGCCACCGCCACTGCCGGCCGAGTTGCACACACGGTGCAGCACCCAGTGGGCAGACGGGCTGCCGGGCTGCTGGAGAGAGGCAGAGACCCCCGCAGCCGTGCTCGTGGAGCTGCCCCCGCTGGTGGGGTCTGGGGGCTCGGACCCAGGTCTTCACGCCCCTTTCTGGCCCCCAATGCCTTCTCGGAGTCCCTGTTGGGGTCGTGTGGGAGCCTGTGGGCTGCGCTCTGGGGGCTCAGTGGCCCTGAAAGTGTTGGGACTCGGGTTGGCTTCCCGGAGGAGGTGGCGTGAGGCGGCCTGACACTTGCTCCCTGAACAGGGTGTCCTGAGGAACAGGTGGGCTGTACTCTACCTGCTGCTCAGCCTCAGCGAGGACCCCCGCAGGCCGCCCAGCAAGGTGAGGCGCGTGCCCCCTGGAGGACTCTGACCATCGGGGCTTCTCCCTCAGGGCTCTGCTGTCCCGTGCCCCCTGGCACCCAGGTTCCCTGTGTCCCTGTCCCCTCCTGTGTCCTTGTCCCTGTCCTGTGCCCCTGTCCTCTGTCCTCATCCCCGTCCTGTGCCCCTGTCCTCTGTCCCCATCCCCATCCTGTGCCCCTGTCCTCTGTCCCCGTTCCTGTCCCGTCATGTGCCCCTGTCCTCTGTCCCCATCCCCGTCCTGTGCCCCCGTCCTCTGTCCCCATCCCCATCCTGTGCCCCGTCCTCTGTCCCCATCCCCGTCCTGTGCCCCTGTCCTCTGTCCCTGTCCCCATCCTGTGTCCCCGTCCCATCCCAAGGGCCTGCTCTGCCCGCCGCTCGCATGGCTGTGGTGCTGAGGGGCCAGTTGTCCCCGTGGCCTGTGTCTGAGGAGGCCTGTGTGGTGACGACTCCCGTGTGGGGAGCATGGCTGTCTCGGGTGCGGCGTCTCCCGGCGTGAGGTTGGCCCGGCCCCGCAGTCAGGGCCGAGCTCCCGGCCGCCCCTCGCCCTCTCCGGGGCCTCTGGCGTCTTCCCGGGCCCGTCCCTGACACGCCGCCCCCCGCAGCCGTGCGGCTACCCCGGCCTGTTCGCCCAGGCGCTGCCCAGGGACCCGCTCGCCACCCCCTTGTACTGCGCGCGCCCGCAGACGCTCCCGCTCGGCTACCAGGACCGCGGCACGCAGGCGGCGCCCAGCTCGGGCAGCCTGGGCAGCAGCGGGGTCAGCAGCTTCAGCGGAGCCGCCAACGGGCCCACGCCTCAGCCTCTGCTGCCCGGGTGAGGACGCCGCGGCCGGATGCTCCCTGGCCGCCATGCCCCGACCCCCACCCCACCCCGGGCCGTCCCCACCTTGGCTCTGCCCCGGGCTCCCCACCCCTTCCTTCCCCACCCCGGGCCGTCCCCCGGGCTGACCAGGCTCTAGGGCACGGCGTCCTGGCAGGGGCATGTGTCGGGCGTCCCCCGGGTGCCTGGGGGGCAGCGGCGGACGCACGGAGCCCCGCCATGCCTGCCTCTTCCTGAGTGAGGAGTACGGGCCGAGGGGACAGCCGGGTGTGGGGACAGCCAGTGGGGACGGCAGGTGGCTCTCTGGCTGCCGTGCCCTTTGCCATGTCGCCGTCCCTCTCTTCAGACAGACCCACCCAGCGGCAGGCGTGGGCGATGGTCTCCGGCAGCAGCTGGGGTCCCGCCTGGCCTGGACCCTCTCGACAAACCCGACCCAGCCTCCGGCCGCCTCCAGCAGAGGCTTCCCCGGCTCTGCCTTCCGCGGCGGGACCCGCTTGCGGAGGGATGGGGACGCGGGCGGTGAGTGTGCCTGTGACGCCCGCGCTTCCCAGTGGCCTGGGTGCCGGGCCCCTCTCCGTTCCCCCCCCCCCCCCCCCCGCCCCCGCATCTGTCTGTCCTCAACCCTGTGCGGCAGCCAGCACAGAGGCCCCGGCCACCCTGCTCCGCCGTGGTGCTGGGTGGCGCCAGACGTGGCCTCTCCCCACCTTGGAGGCCCCGGGCCCTCCCCGTGACCAGCGCCCTGCGTGGGAGGCGCTCCTCCCCTCCCGGCTGCGCTGAGGGTGCGGGGGGGGGGGGCTACCTGGGGGGCCGCTTGGCGTCTTCACCGCTCCCTCCCCGCCTCCCTCATTGCTCTGTAAAGGCCCACCCCTCGCGCCCACATCTGGAGCCGCTGTTGCCTCCGTGTGTCCGTCCTGCTGAGCTGTCCCCTCCCGCCCCGCAGGAGCCGTGGAGGTGACAGAGAGCGCCCTGGTCAGAGACATCCTCTACGTCTTCCAGGGCATCGACGGCAAGTACGTCAGAATGAGCAGCGCCAGTGACCGCTACGAGGTGGAGGGGAAGGTAGGCGTCGCTCAGGCGCAGGCCGAACCCGTCTGTCCCCACGACCCTGTGCCCGGGCCTGTCCTGGTCTGTCCCCACTGTGCCCGGGCCTGTCCTGGTCTGTCCCCACTGTGCCCAGGCCTGTCCTGGCCTGTCCCCACTGTGCCCGGGCCTGTCCCCACTGTGCCCGGGCCTGTCCTGCCCTGTCCCCAATGTGCTCTGGCCTGTCCTGCCCTGTCCCCACTGTGCCCTGGCCTGTCCTGCCCTGTCCCCACTGTGCCCTGGCCTGTCCTGCCCTGCCCTGCCCCCACTGTGCCCAGGCCTGTCCTGCCCTGCCCTGTCCCCACTGTGCCCGGGCCTGTCCCCACTGTGCCCTGGCCTGTCCGCACTGTGCCCGGGCCTGTCCCCACTGTGCACGGGAATGTCCCCACTGTGCCCTGGCCTGTCCCCGCTGTGCCCGGGCCTGTCCTGTCCTGTCCCCACTGTGCCCGGGCCTGTCCTATTCTGTCCCGTCTGCCCCACGGCCCTGCACCCAGGTCATCCCGTCTCCTTTGTGGCTAGGCTTCCTCCACTCGCCCTTCCTTCCTCCCTCTTCTGGAACCTGCCCTCCCCCCTGTGCCGGGTCCTCCCAGGGCCTCCCGGCCACAGATGTTTCTGGAGCTCCAGGCCCCTGCCCGTCGCGCGTCGCGCCCACCCTCCGGCAGAGCGGGGACCCTGCTGTCTCGCGTGTGGGCGCCAGGGCTCAGTGAGGGCCTCTCCCATCTGTCCCAGGCCGGCCGGGGCTCAGTGAGGGCCTCTCCCATCTGTCCCAGGCCGGCCTCAGCCGCTCCCTGAGGGACACGACGCTCAGGCTCTCGGAGCTGGGCTGGCTGCACAACAAGGTCCGCAGGTACACCGACCAGCGCAGCCTGGACCGCGCCTTCGGGCTCGTGGGGCAGGTGGGTGCCCGCCCCCGCCCCCACCCCCGCCCCAGGAAGCACCACCTCCTGCGAATGAATGGTCGCTGGGAGGGAGGAGCCCCTGTCCCAGCCCCGAGGGTGGCCGTGCCGTCTGGCTGGGCACCTTCCTGCGGGTAGAGGCAGAGCTGGTGAATTCTAGGCCCCCGGGCTGCCACTGGGCTCAGCCTGCAGGGCCCGCTGCTCTGTGTCTGTGTCTGTGTGTCTGCAGGGCCCGCTGCTCTGTGTCTGTGTCTGTGTCTGGGCAGCGGCCCCGCTGCCTGTGAGGTGAGGTGCGCCCTGCCGGCAGGCATCCCTGTTGGGCCCGTCTCTGACCACGTGACTGGAGCCGCAGTACAGACCCACCTCGGGGTGGCAGGGCTGTGGGTGCTTAGGCTTGGTCGGTCGGGAGCAGCCCGGAGCTTGCAGAGTCTGGTCAGCGGGGCTGCCCCCGGGAGGAGCCGGCTCCCTCCTGCATTCATGGGTCCTCGCTCTCCTCCTCTCTGTCTCTCTTCTCTCTGTCTCTCCTTCTCTCTGTCACTCCTTCTCTCTGTCTCTGTTGTTCTGAAACTTTCAGCCCAGACCCAGCTCCGCTGCCTGGGTAGGCCTGGGCTCGTGACCTGCCCCTTCTCTCGCTCGCTCGCTCGCTCCCTCCCTGCCTCTTTCTCTCTGCTCTCTCTCTTTCTGAAAAAGCCAGCCGCGAGCTGACATGCCCTTGTGGTAGAAAGGATTTCAAGTGAAAACCACATTAAAAAAACAAACAAACTTATTTATTCCTTTTTGTTGCCCTTGTTTATTATTGTCCTTGGTGCCGTCATTGTTGGCTAGGACAGAGAGAAATGGAGAGAGGAGGGGAAGACAGAGAGGGGGAGAGAAAGACAGACACCTGCAGACCTGCTTCACCGCCTGGGAAGCGACTCCCCTGCAGGTGGGGAGCTTTGCACCACCTGCGCTTAACCCGCTGCTCTACCACCCAGCTCCCGAAAACCACATTTTAACCCTAAACCTAGGACAGATGCGTTGGAGGAGAGCTCTCTGTGGGGGCCCCTGCCCTGCCCCACCGGCCCCCACCCCCACCCCGCCCCGCCCGGTGCTCACGCCCCCCTCCCTGCCTCTGCCCTGTCCTGCCGGCCCCCTGCCCCTGCCCTGCCCCGCCCGGTGCTCACGCCCCCCTCCCTGCCCCTGCCCTGTCCCGCCGGCCCCCTGCCCCCACCCCGCCCCGCCCGGTGCTCACGCCCCCCTCCCTGCCACAGAGCTTCTGTGCGGCGCTGCACCAGGAGCTGCAGGAGTACTACCGCCTGCTGTCGGTGCTCCACTCCCAGGTGCGTGCCCATGCGTGCGGGGTCCAGGGCCCGGCCCTCCGCGTGACCCATGGGTTGAAGGCGGCCGCCCCGTGTTGTCCCTCCTGGTTGAGGTAGCCCCGGCTGCTCGTGCCGCTGCGGTCCTGAGCTCGCCGCTCTGGGTGGTGGCCGGCCGCACCCACACTCGCCTCTCTCTCCAGCTGCAGCTGGAGGACGACCCTGGCGTGACCCTGGGTCTGGAGAGCAGCCTGACCCTGCGTCGCCTCCTGGTCTGGACCTACGACCCCAGGACCCGGCTGAAGACGCTGGCCGCGCTGGTGGACCACTGCCAAGGTGCCCGGGCCCTCCCGGGGTGCGGCCCTATTGCCGTGGCGCCTCGCGCCCTCGGTCCCATGCGACCCACGGCCGGCCCGGGGTCACCGCCGCAGCCCAGACCCCACCCTCCAGACCCTGAGCTCCTCCCGGTCCGTGCGGCCGTCCGGCCCCCGCAGTGCTTCTGTCTGCTGGGTGCCGAGGGCTGTCCTGGCGTCCCGCCTCACCCCCAGCCGTGCCCGTGTCCCCAGGCAGGAAGGGTGGGGAGCTGGCCTCGGCCGTGCACGCCTACACCCGCACCGGGGACCCGTCCGCTCGCTCACTGGCCCAGCACATCCTCCGCCTCGTGGCGCACCCTGTGCTCAGCTTCCTGGACCGCTGGATCTACGACGGCGAGCTGGAGGACGCCTACCATGAGGTGAGGGCCGCAGGGCCAGGGGACACGGACGTGGGGGAGGACGCCTGCCGCGAGGTGAGGGCCGCAGGGCCAGGGGACAGGGACCAGGGGGAGGACGCCTGCCGCGAGGTGAGGGCCGCAGGGCCAGGGGACAGGGACCGGGGGGAGGCTGGCATAGGTCGCTGCCGACCGGGGACGTGGACACTCTGGCCGTGTGGGGGCAACTGACCGTCAGGACAAGGTGAGGAACGGGCTTCGCTGCCTGGGGCGTGGCCACCCTCTCAGGAGCCTCCCGTGAGCCTTTGGGAGGCCGCGACCCTCTGTGCCGGCGCCCCCGGCTGGTCTGCTCAGTGAGGGTGGGCTGGCCTTCGTGTTGGAGTGGACGCCAGTGCCCACCTCTGGTGACGTCGCTCCCAGGCCCCGCCGGCCACACGCCCCCCCCCCCCCAGCCCGGCCACATCTTGTGGGGATCGGGCGACGGAGGGGACAGTTCCTGGCTCCCTGGCTGTCCCCTTCAGAGCCGGCACGGCGGCTTTACTCCACGGGGCCCTCGTGCGTGGCGGCCTGGGGCCGACCGTCCACGGGCACGTGTGTGCCCCCGAGGACGGGTCTGGCGCCGCTCCGGGACCCGGGGTAGGGCCCAGGGGTCCCCGCTGGCGTGGCGGCGCCTCACCGCCAGGCCCCGGTCCCAGCTGACCTGCGACTCACGCGGAAGAGACCACGGGGCTCCCGGGGAAGCCCCGCCATGCTGCACGGTCGGCGAGAAACGCTCGCTCGCTTGCCGGCAGCTGTGACCCGGTGCTTTCAGTTCTTTGTGGCGTCGGACCCCACGGTGAAGGCCGAGCGGCTCTGGCATGACAAGTACAGTCTGCGCGAGTCCATGATCCCGTCCTTCATGACCATGGAGCAGTCGAGGAAGGTGGGTGCTGTGTCACAGCCCTGCCCAGGGACGACCCCGCCCGCCTGTCCAGTGCGTGTCTGTGTGGTGCGTGTCTGCGTGGTGCGTGTCTGTGTGGTGCGTGTCTGTGTGGTGCGTTTCTGCATGGTGCGTGTCTGCGTGGTGCGTGTCTGCGCGGTGCTTGCCTGCGTGGTGCGTGTCTGTGTGGTGCGTGTCTGTGGTGCGTGTCTGCGTGGTGCGTGTCTGCGTGGTGCGTGCCTGCGTGGTGCGTGCCTGCGTGGTGCGTGTCTGCGTGTTGCGTGTCTGGTGCAGTGCGTGTCTGCGTGGTGCTTGCCTGCGTGGTGCTTGCCTGCCTGGTGCGTATCTGTGTGGTGCTTGCCTGCGTGGTGCGTGTCTGTGTGGTGTGTGTCTGTGGTGCTTGCCTGCGTGGTGCATGTCTGTGTGGTGCGTGTCTGCGTGGTGCGTGTCTGTGTGGTGCGTGTCTGCGTGGTGCATGTCTGCGTGGTGCGTGTCTGTGTGGTGTGTGTCTGTGGTGCTTGCCTGCGTGGTGCATGTCTGTGTGGTGCGTGTCTGCGTGGTGCATGTCTGCGTGGTGCGTGTCTGTGTGGTGTGTGTCTGTGGTGCTTGCCTGCGTGGTGCATGTCTGTGTGGTGCGTGTCTGCGTGGTGCATGTCTGTGTGGTGCGTGTCTGCGTGGTGCATGTCTGCGTGGTGCGTGTCTGTGCGGTGTGTGTCTGTGGTGCTTGCCTGCGTGGTGCATGTCTGTGTGGTGCGTGTCTGCGTGGTGCATGTCTGCGTGGTGCGTGTCTGTGTGGTGTGTGTCTGTGGTGCTTGCCTGCGTGGTGCATGTCTGTGTGGTGCGTGTCTGCGTGGTGCATGTCTGCGTGGTGCGTGTCTGTGCGGTGTGTGTCTGTGGTGCTTGCCTGCGTGGTGCATGTCTGTGTGGTGCGTGTCTGCGTGGTGCATGTCTGCGTGGTGCGTGTCTGTGTGGTGTGTGTCTGTGGTGCTTGCCTGCGTGGTGCATGTCTGTGTGGTGCGTGTCTGCGTGGTGCATGTCTGCGTGGTGCGTGTCTGTGTGGTGTGTGTCTGTGGTGCTTGCCTGCGTGGTGCATGTCTGTGTGGTGCGTGTCTGCGTGGTGCTTGCCTGCGTGGTGCATGTCTGTGTGGTGCGTGTCTGCGTGGTGCGTGTCTGTGTGGTGCGTGTCTGCGTGGTGCGTGTCTGTGCGGTGTGTGTCTGTGTTGTCGAAGTCCTGTAACGTGTTTCCCCGGTGGAGGGCACGGCCGCGTCCAGAGGGTGATTCTGGAGTCTCCCGTCCTCCAGGTGCTCTTGATCGGGAAGTCCATCAACTTCCTGCACCAGGTCTGTCACGACCAGACGCCCACGACAAGGATGGTCGCGGTGAGCAGGCCGGCTGAGTCCCCGCAGGATGGTAAGGGTCCCGACCCGTCTGTGCCCCGCCCAGCTGCTGTTCAGGGTGCGGTCCTGCCGGGCCAGGTCCCCTGCCTGTGTCCTGTGCTGACTCGGCCCCTGTGTGGGCGGCGGCCTTGGGGTGGTGCGGGACCCTCGAGCCTGCTACACACAGGACGTGGGCTGGTGAGGACGGGAGACCCCGACCCTCGTGTCAGCAGTCAATGTGGAGACAGGAAAGGGTCAGTGTCCAGCTAGCAGGGTGGGGTGCCCTCAGCTGTCACTCGACACTCAGCCCGGCCCAGGGCCCCAGGGTCCCCAGCCTGTGCTCTTGTGTGGCCAGGGGGAAGCAGCCAGGCCGACCCGCCCCCCTGGTGCAGACTCAGCACCCTGGGTGCAGGCTCAGGTCCCCGGGTGCAGACTCAGGTCCCCGGGTGCAGGCTCAGGCCCCTGGGTGCAGACTCAGGCCCCCGGGTGCAGGCTCAGGCCCCAGGGTGCAGGCTCAGGTCCCCGGGTGCAGGCTCAGGCCCCCGGGTGCAGGTTCAGGTCCCCGGGTGCAGGCTCAGGCCCCCAGGTGCAGGCTCAGGTCCCCGGGTGCAGGTTCAGGCCCCCGGGTGCAGGCTCAGGTCCCCGGGTGCAGGTTCAGGCCCCCGGGTGCAGGCTCAGGTCCCCGGGTGCAGGCTCAGGCCCCCGGGTGCAGGCTCAGGCCCCCGGGTGCAGGCTCAGGTCCCCGGGTGCAGGTTCAGGTCCCCGGGTGCAGGCTCAGGCCCCCGGGTGCAGGCTCAGGTCCCCGGGTGCAGGTTCAGGTCCCCGGGTGCGGGCTCAGGCCCCCGGGTGCAGGCTCAGGCCCCCGGGTGCGGGCTCAGGCCCCCGGGTGCGGGCTCAGGCCCCCGGGTGCGGGCTCAGGTCCCCGGGTGCGGGCTCAGGCCCCCGGGTGCGGGCTCAGGCCCCCGGGTGCGGGCTCAGGTCCCCGGGTGCGGGCTCAGGCCCCCGGGTGCGGGCTCAGGCCCCCGGGTGCGGGCTCAGGTCCCCGGGTGCGGGCTCAGGTCCCCGGGTGCGGGCTCAGGTCCCCGGGTGCGGGCTCAGGCCCCCGGGTGCGGGCTCAGGTCCCCGGGTGCGGGCTCAGGTCCCCGGGTGCAGGCTCAGGTCCCCGGGTGCAGGCTCAGGTCCCTGGGTGCAGGCTCAGGTCCCTGGGTGCAGGCTCAGGCCCTGGGTGCGGCTTGGCCCCAGCCACGGCTAGACCGTGCGAGAGAGCTGAGGCCGCGTTGTGCCGTCCTAGCCGCGGGCCTGCTGACGGAGCTGGAGAGCGCCTTCCAGGGCCGCATCGACGCGGCCTACCGCGAGACCAGCCGGCACCTGCTGGACGTGCTGCACTCCAAGTACCGCCTGCTGGAGCACCTGCAGGCCGCCCGGCGCTACCTGCTGCTGGGGCAGGGCGACTTCATCCACCACCTCATGGACCTGCTCAAGTGAGGCCGGGCGCTGCTCTGTGGGGCTCCTGGGAGGGCGGCTGCCCCTCGGTGACGTGGTCTCCCGGGGGCCGGGGGGCTGACCGTCCCCTCCCCGTGCTGGCGAGGCCGCAGGCTGCTCCGTCCGGGCCCGAGTGACCCTCTGTTTCTGTCTCCGCCCCGTGCCAAGGCCGGAGCTGGTGCGCCCGGCCACCACGCTGTACCAGCACAACCTGACGGGCATCCTGGAGACGGCCGTGAGGGCCACCAACGCGCAGTTCGACAGTCCCGACATCCTCAGGCGGCTGGACGTCCGGCTGCTGGAGGTGCTGGCGGGTCAGGGGCTCAGGCCCAGTTTCGTCCCTCACGCCCGGCCCGGGGTCCCCCACGCTCCCTCACAGACCCTGTGTTCCCACAGAGATGGTGTCTGTCTCTGTGTCTCTGAAATGAAAAAAGCTGCAGTGGAAAGCCCACATGTTCAGTCAGCAGCTGCCACACAGAGGGGCGGGCACGGGGAGGGGTGGGCACGCGGAGGGGCGGGCACCGGGAAGGGAGGGCACGCGGAGGGGCGGGCACGCCGAGGGGCACCCCTCACGTTCCCGATGCTGAGGCTGCCAGGCAGCGAGCAACACTGGGGCCCCTCGGCTGGCGCTCACTGGTGTTTCCCAGGTGTCGCCGGGCGACACGGGCTGGGACGTCTTCAGCCTGGACTACCACGTGGATGGGCCCATCGCCACGGTAAGTGAGAGGGTCTCCGCCCGCAGCGGAGGTGTGTTTCAGCGAGGGGCGTCTTCACATCTTGGGGAGACGGACACTCGGGGTTCAGTCAGATGAGGAAGCGGCTCCCAGCTGTCACCTCCCCGGGAGCAGGGCGTCCCCCCTGGCGGGCGACCGTCTGACCCGGCCCGGCCCTCTCGCCCGCGCCCCGCAGGTGTTCACACGCGAGCGCATGAGCCAGTACCTGCGGGCCTTCAACTTCCTGTGGAGAGCCAAGCGCGTGGAGTACATCCTCACCGACATCCGCAAAGGCCACATGTGCAATGCCAGGCTACTCAGGGCCATGCCGGGTACGGGCGGGCGGGGACTCGGCCTGGTGGGGCTGCTGTCCCGCGGCTCCTCCCTCCGCGTCTGCCGGGACCCACCCCTCGGCGCAGGGTTGGGGGACGGTGCCACGCACAGCAGTCCGGGTGACCTCAGTTGGCCTCTGCTCCACGGGGACAGGACAGGCCCTCAGTGACGGGGACGGTGTCCAGGTGCCGAGAGGGGACGGGGCAGGAGGGACGGTGTCCAGGTGCTGAGGGGACGGGGCAGGAGGGACGGTGTCCAGGTGCCAAGAGGGGACGGGGCAGGAGGGACGGTGTCCAGGTGCCTAGAGGGGACGGGGCAGGAGGGACGGTGTCCAGGTGCCTAGAGGGGACGGGGCAGGAGGGACGGTGTCCAGGTGCTGAGGGGTCGGGGCCGGAGGGCAGTGCGGAGCCCCACGTCCCGGAATGCTGGCAGCCTCTCTGCCGTGTGGATGAGAGGTGACCGACTGGAGAAGCCTCTGGTCTGGGCCTGAGGAGCAGCAAGGACCAGCCCCAAGTCCCGAGGCCTCAGGCTCGGGCTTTAGAGGCTTGTTTCCACATCACAGTGCTGGCCCTGCAGCCGCCTGCAGAGGGCAGTGGAGAGCCGCAGGAGAAGGCTGCTGGAGGACTGCGGCAGGGAGTGACCCCAGGTCCTGGGCGGGTCCTGAGTGACCCCTAGTGACCCCAGGTCCTGGGCGGGGCCTGAGTGACGAAGGCGGGAGCCCGAATGACCTGCCTGCATAGTGGTGCCCGGGACCCCTGGGTGCCCCATGTGGAGAGGCTGCCCAGGTGCTCTGTGGCTCCCAGCTTCCTCCAGAGCAGAGTCTCGGTCCACAGCCTCCTCCTTAAGGCCCGCTCTCCACATGGCTGGTCTGATGCTGCCCGTCCCCACAGCTGGGCAGTGAGCCCCGTCCCCACAGCTGGGCAGTGAGTCCCGTCCCCACAGCTGGGCAGTGAGTCCCATCCCCACAGCTGGGCAGTGAGCCCCGTCCCCACAGCTGCGCAGTGAGTCCCATCCCCACAGCTGGGCCGTGAGCCCCGTCCCCACAGCTGGACCGTGAGTCCCGTCCCCACAGCTGGGCCGTGAGCCCCGTCCCCACAGCTGGGCCGTGAGTCCCGTCCCCACAGCTGGGCAGTGAGCCCCGTCCCCACAGCTGGGCCGTGAGCCCCGTCCCCACAGCTGGGCAGTGAGTCCCGTCCCCACAGCTGGGCAGTGAGCCCCGTCCCCACAGCTGGGCCGTGAGCCCCGTCCCCACAGCTGGGCCGTGAGCCCCGTCCCCACAGCTGGGCCGTGAGTCCCGTCCCCACAGCTGGGCAGTGAGTCCCGTCCCCACAGCTGGGCAGCGAGTCCCGTCCCCACAGCTGGGCAGCGAGTCCCGTCCCCACAGCTGGG
Organism: Erinaceus europaeus; assembly: GCF_950295315.1. Taxonomy (NCBI): domain Eukaryota; kingdom Metazoa; phylum Chordata; class Mammalia; order Eulipotyphla; family Erinaceidae; genus Erinaceus; species Erinaceus europaeus. Next base: position 52,122 of record NW_026647255.1, on the reverse strand, counting down.
CCGTGAGTCCCGTCCCCACAGCTGGGCAGTGAGTCCCGTCCCCACAGCTGGGCAGTGAGTCCCGTCCCCACAGCTGGGCAGTGAGTCCCCTCCCCACAGCTGGGCAGTGAGTCCCGTCCCCACAGCTGGGCAGTGAGCCCCGTCCCCACAGCTGGGCCGTGAGCCCCGTCCCCACAGCTGGGCCGTGAGTCCCGTCCCCACAGCTGGGCAGTGAGCTGTGGGCTGACAGGCCTGGCACAGGTGAGCTGAGCTGCTGGGTGGGGGGGGGGCTGTGTGGGGGTTTTGTAGAGATGACTCACTGTCCTGGGGACCCCAGTCTGTGGGGGCACAGGATACTTTGTATTTCTGGATTTGCTGTTTCTGTGTCATGAGAGGGACAGACAGGCAGGGAGAGACAGAGACAGAGGCAGACAGGCAGGGAGAGACAGACAGGCAGGGAGAGACAGAAACAGGCAGAGAGACAGGCAGACAGGTAGGGAGAGACAGACAGGGAGAGATAGAGGCAGACAGGCAGGGAGAGAGAGACAGGTAGAGACAGAGACAGGCAGAGAGAGACGGAGAGACAGAGACAGGCAGGGAGAGAGACAGGAAGAGACAGGCAGGGAGAGACAGGGAAGTAGAGAGACAGGCAGGGGTGGAGAGAGCCCAGTGCCCGAGGGTCCCGTCCAGACACACTCAGCCTACAGAGGGCTGTCTGCCGGGGGTGGGGTGCTCTCCCTCGGGTCTCACCCCCTCTGCCCCCAGAGTTCTCGGGGGTTCTCCACCAGTGCCACCTGCTGGCCTCCGAGATGGTCCACTTCATCCACCAGATGCAGTACTACATCACCTTCGAGGTACAGCCGGGGGCCGGCCCAGCGTGTCCCCCGAGGCCGGGGGTGGGGTGGGCAGGGGAGGCTGGCTCAGCGTGTCCCGGGGGTGGCCGGGGGGGTGTGGGCAGGGGAGGCCGAGGGCTTGGCGTGTCCCCCAGGGGTGGCTGGGTGGGTGGGTGGGCAGGTGAGGCTGCGGGCTCAGCGTGTCCCCTGCAGGTGCTGGAGTGCTCGTGGGACGAGCTGTGGAGGCAGGTGCAGCAGGCCCGCGACCTGGACCACATCATCGCGGCGCATGAGGTCTTCCTGGACACCGTCATCTCCCGCTGTCTGCTGGACGCCGGCTCCAGGGTGGGTGCCGCCCCGCGGGGGGGGGGACAGGGGGCGGGAGACCCTGACGGCCGTGTCCCCCAGGTGCTGCTGAACCAGCTGCGGGCCGTGTTCGACCAGATCCTGGAGCTGCAGAGCGCGCAGGACGCCATGTACGCGGCCGCCCTGGCCGAGCTGCAGCGCCGCCTGCAGTTTGAGGAGAGGAAGACGCAGCGCCAGGCGGAGGTGGGCTGGGCGGGCCGGCGGGGAGGGGGAGCTGAGAGGCGGCCCGGGACGGCCTCTTAGGCTCCCTCAGGCCGGGCTCCCTGGGGTGGGCTCCATCCTCGGACCTGGCTGAGAGCGGCCCGCCCGCCCCCAGGGCCAGTGGGGCGTGACGGCGGCTGAGGAGGAGGAGGAGAGCAGGAGGGTGCGGGAGTTCCGGGAGTCCATCCCCAAGATGTGCTCGCAGCTGCGCATCCTCACCCACTTCTACCAGGTGCGCACGCCAGGCCTCGCGGGAGAGTGGGCGGCCAGGCCGGGTGGGGGGCCGGGTGGGCGCCGGTGCAGCCCCCTGATGCCCCCTGATGCCCCCTGATGCCCTCTGATGCCCCTGATGCCCCCTGATGCCCCCTGATGCCCTCTGATGCCCCTGAAGCCCTCTGATGCCCCTGATGCCCTCTGATGCCCCCTGATGCCCCCTGATGCCCTCTGATGCCCCTGAAGCCCTCTGATGCCCCTGATGCCCTCTGATGCCCCCTGAAGCCCTCTGTTGCCCCTGATGCCCCCTGATGCCCCTGATGCCCTCTGATGCCCCCGCCCGCCCCGCAGGGCATCGTCCAGCAGTTCCTGGTGCTGCTGACCACCAGCCCGGACGAGAGCCTCCGCTTCCTGAGCTTTCGGCTGGACTTCAACGAGCATTACAAGGCGCGAGAGCCCCGGCTGCGGGTGTCCCTGGGCTCCTGGGGCCGCCGTGGAGCCCACTCCTGAGGGGAGCCCCCTCCTGAGGGGGCCCACACCTGAGGGAGCCCACTCCTACGGGGAGCCCACACCTGAGGGGAGCCCACTCCTGAGGGGAGCCCACTCCTGAGGGGAGCCCATACCTGAGGGGAGCCCACTCCTGAGGGGAGCTCACACCTGAGGAGAGCCCACACCTGAGGGGAGCCCACACCTGAGGAGAGCCCACTCCTGAGGGGAGCCCGTTCCTGAGGGGAGCCCACACCTCTGAGAGGAGCCACTCCTGAGGGGAGCCCGCTCCTGAGGGGAGCCCACTCCTGAGGGGAGCCCACACCTGAGGGGAGCCCACTCCTGAGGGGAGCTCACACCTGAGGAGAGCCCACACCTGAGGGGAGCCCACACCTGAGGGGAGCCCGTTCCTGAGGGGAGCCCACACCTCTGAGAGGAGCCACTCCTGAGGGGATCCCACTCCTGAGGGGAGCCCTCACCTCTGAGAGGAGCCACTCCTGAGGGGATCCCACTCCTGAGGGGAGCCCACACCTCTGAGAGGAGCCCACTCCTGAGGGGAGCCCACTCCTCTGAGAGGAGCCACTCCTGAGGGGAGCCCGCTCCTGAGAGCCCATACACACTGCAGGTGCCACTCCCACACCTGCCCACAGGCTCCACAGTTCCGGCCAGTGACCCCGTGCCGGCCCCCCACACAGCCTGGCGCATAGGCGGCCCGCCCCTGCCCAGCGGCCAGGACTGGACTGTCCCCACGGGCGCATCCTCCGGCCAGCAGGCCTCTGCTGGGCTCTCAGGCTGTCCCCTCCTGTCCCTTCCCGAGGAGCAGGCCCCGGCCCCCGTGTCCACGGGCTGCTGTCCCCGTGTGCCCTCACGGTGACCTGGCCCCTCCGTGTGCCCGGTGGCCCAGGGCTGTGAGGATGGACACTGAGAGTCCTGTGTCCACAGGAGACGCTCAGCGCCCAGATCAGGGAGCTGTGCTGGAGAAATGTCCCTTTATTACGTCTCGCAGCCGAGGGAGACTAAAGTGATTATCTTTCCCAGCCCGGGTCTGAGTCGTCAGAGGCGGGCGCCGGGGGCCCCGGGTGTCCTCCAGGGAGCCTCAGCCACGCACCACACGGTGGAGCCCCCGGGCCGCGCCACCCGGGTCCCGCGGGGTAGGGCATGGCGCCCATGCCAGGTGTCAGGACAGGAGGGCACGGCCTGCAGCCTGTGGGGGGGGGCGCTAGTCCCTGCCCCATGTGACGCCCGGGCCGCCTACCCCCATCCCAGAGCCCCCCGGGTCGCCCTGGGTTTAAACAGCTGCCATTAGCAGCCCCGCTGGGCGGTGGGGGGGTCTGGGCCTCAGGAGGGTCTGCCTGGCCCTGCCCTGCGCCTGCACCGGGACCCTGACCCTCCTTGTCCTGTGCCCCTTGGTCATCGGGCCACACCGCGCACCGTGGTCTCTGCTCCCGGTGGACTTGCCCCCACCCTCCCTCAGAGCCAGTCTCCTGCCCCTGCGAGGCCCTGCTCAGTCTGCTGTTGGCCCGTCTGGGCTCTGGCTGACTCCGGGCAGTGATGCCTCTGCTGGCCACAGGGGGGCGCTGCAGAATAGGCCTCACCACCTCAGTGCAGCCCTGTACCCAGTGTCCCCAGTATCCTGTGCCCAGTGTCCCCAGGTCCTATGCCAGTGACCCCCAGCATCCCCAGCCCTGTGCCCAGTGATCCCAGGTCATGGGTCCGGTGTCTCCCAAGTATCCCCAGCCCTGTGCCCAGAGACCCCAGGCCCTATGTCCAGTGTCCCTAGCCTGTGCCCAGTGACTCCAGGCCTCACACTGAAGTCTTGTACTCTGCACCGAGCTTCCTCACCCCAGGTGGTTATGGGAGACTAGGCAGGGTGACTGGCAGGGACACCAAACCCGGGGTGGGAGGCCCAGGAGGTCTCACCTTAACTGACGAGGACCTGCCGTCAAAAGATACACACACACACTGTGTCTGCCTGTCCCTCTGTGTGGCCTCCCCGCACACACACTGTGTCTGCCTGTCCCTCTGTGTGGTCTCCCCCCACACATATTGTGTCTGCCTTTCCATCTGCGTGGTCTCCCACACACACACACTGTGCCTGTCCCTCTGCGTGGTCTCCCCCCCACACACTGTCTGCCTGTCCCTCTGTGTGGTCTCCCCCCACACACTGTGTCTGCCTGTCAGTCTGTGTGGTCCCCCCCCACACACAGTGTGTCTGCCTGTCCCTCTGCGTGGTCTCCCACACACACACACTGTGTCTGCCTGTCCCTCTGCGTGGTCCCCCACACACACTATCTGCCTGTCCCTCTGCGTGGTCTCCCCAACACACACTGTGTCTGCCTGTCCCTCTGCGTGGTCTCCCCCCCACACACACAGTGTATCTGCCTGTCCCTCTGCGTGGTCTCCCACACACACATATTATTGTGTCTGTCTGCCTGTCTGTGTGGTCCCCCCCACACACACAGTGTGTCTGCCTGTCCCTCTGCGTGGTCTCCCCCACACACACTGTGTCTGCCTGTCCCTCTGTGTGGTCTCCCCAACACACACTGTGTCTGACTGTCCCTCTGCGTGGTCTCCCACACACACACTGTGTCTGCCTGTCCCTCTGTGTGGTCTCCCCAACACACACTGTGTCTGACTGTCCCTCTGCGTGGTCTCCCCCACACACACTGTGTCTGCCTGTCCCTCTGCGTGGTCTCCCCAACACACACTGTGTCTGCCTGTCCCTCTGCGTGGTCTCCCACACACACACTGTGTCTGCCTGTCCCTCTGTGTGGTCTCCCCAACACACACTGTCTGACTGTCCCTCTGCGTGGTCTCCCCCACACACACTGTGTCTGCCTGTCCCTCTGTGTGGTCTCCCCAACACACACTGTGTCTGTCCCTCTGCGTGGTCTCCCACACACACACTGTGTCTGCCTGTCCCTCTGCGTGGTCTCCCCAACACACACTGTCTGACTGTCCCTCTGCGTGGTCTCCCCAACACACACTGTCTGACTGTCCCTCTGCGTGGTCTCCCCAACACACACTGTGTCTGCCTGTCCCTCTGCGTGGTCTCCCCCACACACACTGTGTCTGCCTGTCCCTCTGCGTGGTCTCCCCCCCACACACAGTGTGTCTGACTGTCCCTCTGCGTGGTCCCCCCCACACACTATCTGCCTGTCCCTCTGCGTGGTCTCCCCACACACTGTGTCTGCCTGTCCCTCTGCGTGGTCTCCCTGAGGCTTAGTGGGAGCCCATGAGGTCTGTCCAGGGCCTGCGGGTGTCCCGGGTCCCGGCCTGGCCCCTCAGCTTTTCAGTTTTGTTGGGGCTGGGCCTCTGCTTCTCCCCCTTCACGTGAGCCTGGCACCCAGTGCCTCCCACCCTTGCCCTGGGGGACGCTGGGGAGATGTCGTGTGTCGCCCCCCACCGTGTCCCCAGAGAGCACCCCAAGGCTGTGCCCAGGCACCAGAATGTGACAATTCTCTTTATTGGGGGGGGGGGAGGCAGGTCGTCCTCAGGGCCCCGGGCCATTCACTGCACCAAGTTTCCTGTCAGGAGAGGTGGCGGCTGAGGTGGCCAGGCGCCCACCAGCCCGGGGTCCCCAGTTCAGGGTCTGAGGTCAGCTGCACACGGGGGCTTCTGGGGAGGGTGGGCTTGGCCCTCGTCTCCTGCCTGAGCTCTGTGTTGGTGCCTCTGCGGAGGGTGAGTGGGGCCGGGCTCCAGGGCTGGTGGAGAGGGAGCCTGGGGCTCCTGGCCCTGAGGGGCCGCCCAAGGTCACCCAGTGTCAACCTAGCTCCTGGGGCTGGGCCATGTGACCTGGACTCCTTGGCCGTGGGCCTGTGGGGGCGGCGTCCCTGATCTGACCCCACCTGGTCTCTGGTCTCAGTCCCTTCAGAGAGCAGGTGTCCTAAGTGGCCTCTTCCAACCCCCTCACAGCAGCCAGGGTCCCTGCAGTCACCTGAGGACTTACCTCCCCCCAGGGAGCCAGGGTCCCCGCGGTCACCTGAGGACTTGGCCCCCCAGGAGCTGGAGTCCCCGCGGTCATGGTCCCCGCGGTCACCTGAGGACTTGCCCATGTTCTGTAGAATCTTGTCCAGCACAGACAGCTTGTACTGGTCATTCTTGGCACCCTTCTTCCCTGCAGGCAGGGGCCAGGCATGGGGACGGGGCAGGGATGGGGGCCAGGGATGGGGACAGGGCCAGGGGCCAGGCTTGGGGACGGGGTGGGGGCATGGCAATGGGGACAGGGCAGGGTCCAGGCATGGGAACAGGAATGGGGCGGAGGCCAGGCATGGGGACAGGGTGGGGGCCAGGCATGGGGATGAGGATGGGGTGGGGGCCAAGCATGGGGACGGGGCAGGGGTGGGGGCCAGGCATGGGGACGGGGCAGAGGTGGGGGCCAGGCATGGGGACATGGCAGGGGTGGGGGCCAGGCATGGGGACATGGCAGGGGTGGGGGCCAGGCATGGGGCAGGAGGTAGGGGCCCGGCATGGGGACGGGGCAGGTGTGGGGGCCAGGCATGGGGACGGGGCAGGGGGTGGGATGTGTTGGGGGGGGATTCAGGGGTATGGGCCTGGGCTCAGGTGGGGACTGGGGGTGTAGACAGGGCAGGGGTGGGGGCCTAGGCTGGACGCCGGGCGTTGGTGCTTGAGGTAATCAGCTTTGAGGTGTCTGCAGCTGGGGCATGAGTGACGCTCCCTGGCTCCACAGCCTGCTCCCCAAAGCTGAGCTTCTGCCACCAGGTGCTGGGTCTCGAACCCAGGTCGTTGCAGGGCCCTCACTACAGCCAGTGCACTGTCTCCCCAGGGCAGGTCAGTGCTGTGTGGTCACTGGCTAGGCGCTCAGCATCTCTGACCATCGGGGAGCCCCTGTGGAGTGCTTTGCTGGGTCGTGGGGGACAGATGGAGCCGAGTGTGGGGTGTCCCTGGGGAGATCCCCGTCTTGGGGAGACCCCATGCCTGGGGAGACCCTGTCTCTAGTGAGACCCTGTCCATGGGGAGACCCTGTGCCTGGGGAGACCCCGTCCCTGGAGAGACCCTGTGCCTTGGGACATCCCGTCCCTGGGGAGACCCCGTCTCTCGTGAGACTCTGCCATCACCAGAACTGCCCACTCCTAGGGAGAGACAGGACACTGGGCAGTCCCGGCAGCTGGCTGTGTCTGGCACGGTTTCTGCCAACGGCTGGTGTGCAAAGCTGGGTGGGGTGTGAAGCCCAGGGCGAGGCTGCCCTGGCATCCACTCTCCGTGACCCCCCTGCTCCCCGCCCCCAGTGTGACCCTCTGTCCACGTCCTCACCAGCTCTGTCTCAGAGCAGTGCCCGCTGCTCTCAGCCTCGCAGAAACCCAAGAACCAGGGCCCCCCACGCCACCCCCTCGGGCAGGGCTGGGGTGCCAGTCCCAGGGGGATGGAACTTGCCCTCCTTGGGATCTTTTTCCTCTTTGCCCGAGGAGAACGGTGGCTCGCGGAAAGTGCTGGAATCTTCCATTTGAAAGGTGTCCTCCATGGTGGGCTCTTGGCAGACACGGGGGCACAGGGGCAGGGACGGGTGAACAAGAGGGCACTGCACTGTGGGGGCCTCCGACCAGGCCAGGCTGACCCCTTGCCCCCCGGGCCCGGCGCAGAGCCACAGCATCTGGAGCCAGGGACCCCGCGGGGGAGGCAAGGCCCGGACACTCGTGGGGTGCTCCCTGGCCAGACAGGTGGACCCACAGCCTCAGGGACACCTCCTGACAGGGCAGAAGCTACAGGCAGGCCGGCGTGGTCAGCACCGCCCCTGGCCCACCCCCCTCACCTTCAGCTCGGCCAGGTCCCCGTCTTCTCGTCCCCCATGTCCCACCCCCACCTAGTCCCCCACCTCATCCCCTGTCCCGTCCCCACCCTCTCCCCGTGTCCCCTCTCACCGCTGTTGAGAATTTTGTCTTCTCCGCCCACGGAGAACTGTGGGCCCTCAGTGGGTGCCCGGAAGCCCTCAGCTATGCCAGCACCCAGCGCAAAGGGCTCATCCAGACCCAGGTCTTTAAGAGACGGGACACGGGGTCCTCACGGTCACTCTCTGGAACCCGGGCTGGGCTGCCCCTGCATCCAGCCACCCCGGAACCCAGCTGGGATGCTACTGGGTCGGGGTGCGGGGGCTGGGCCCAGGGACAGATGGCTCAGGGTTCTGGGAGGGCCCCTGGGTGGCCTCCACGCTCCCTGGATCCCGGGCATGTCCCCACTGTCCAGCCTCTTGTGTGACCCTGCTGGGGACAGTGCAGGCTGCGCTGGTGTGTGTGTGTGTGTGTGTGTGTGTGCCACTTCTGCGTCTGTCTGTCCCCCACCATGTGACCATCCCTGCTCAGAGCTGCGGGGTGTGGGGGGCCCTGGGGTGCTGAGCCCCGGGTCCTACAGGGCCTGGATCCCGTTTGCATCCTAGAGACCCCCCCAGGGCAGGGAGCTGTGTGCCCACAGGGCTGGGCCCTGGCTCTGGGGACGCCCAGGACCATGGGGGGATAGATGGTTCTTGCCACTACTGCCCAGGGACGGGGTGGGGGGTGGGAGACACGGGGTCCTGGGGGATGTGGGGTCCTGGGCGGTGGGGGACACGGGGCCCTAGGAAGTAGGAGACATGGACGTCTAGGGTATGGGGGGCCGCGGAGCCCAGGGTTGTGGGATGCAGGCCCTGGGGGAGGGGGACGCGGGGCCCTGGGGGAGGGGGACGCGGGGCCCTGGGGGAGGGGGACGCAGACCCTGGGGGTGGGGACGCGGGGCCCTGGGTTTGGGGGACGCAGGCCCCAGGGTGGACACTTGCTTTTCTCCTTGAGGAACTTTGTGGACAGGGCGGTTGCTGTCGTCTGTGCCTCGCTCACGGCTGACTTGTTTGCGCTCAGCATCTCTTGGACGAGAAGCTCGTCTTCGGAGGCAGACTCATCAGAGGGGAGGCTGAGGTATGCTCCCCAGCACCCTCCCCACGGGCTCTGGGCCGCCTCCGCCGGGCCCCAACAGTGGGTGCCCGCCCAGGCTCCAGGCACACAGGGGACACCGTTGACGGGAGCTGTGACTTGCGCCCCTGTCCCCACACAGCCGGCCTCCTCTCCCACCACCTGAGCTGGGCAGGGATACGGGCCCCAGGCTGGCAGGTGGTTGTGGGAACTGGGGGACGGCACAGGCCCTTGCTGGACACACCAGCCCACACCTGCCGCCTCCCTGCACCCCTGCACAAGCTGCGATCGGTGGGGCACGCGGAGCCCCACACCCACAGACCTGGTGTGGCAGGAGGACCCTCCTTAGCAAACAGTCCAGGGCTGTCCTCCTGGGCTTTGGACAAGGGTGGCATGTCCGTGGGTGCACCTGGGAGGGGCGAGGGGAACCCAGGCTGAGCCGGTGCCCACTTCCACTGCTCCCCAAAAGGTTCTGGAACCCCACCTGCCCGGACAGGAGCTCACAGAGCTCTGGGTGTGAGTTCTCACCTAAGGACACTGGAGGCTTGGCCTGGGGACAGTGGAGTCTGGGCCTGGGGACAGTGGGGTCTGGGTCTGGGGACAGTGGGGTCTGGGCCTGGGGACAGTGGGGTCTGGGCCTGGGGACAGTGGGGTCGGCCTGGGGACAGTGGGGTCTGGGGACAGTGGGGTCTGGGCCTGGAGACTGTTATCTGGGGACATGGGGTCAGCCTGGGGAGAGTGGGGTCTGGGCCTGGGGACAGTGGGGTCTGGGCCTGGGGACAGTGGGGTCTGGGTCTGGGGATAGTGGGGTCTGGGCCTGGGGACAGTGGGGTCTGGGCCTGGGGACAGTGGTATCTGGGGACATGGGGTCAGCCTGGGGACAGTGGGGTCTGGGGACAGTGGGGTCTGGGTCTGGGGACAGTGGGGTCTGGGTCTGGGGACAGTGGGGTCTGGGCCTGGGGACATTGGTATCTGGGGACATGGGGTCGGCCTGGGGACAGTGGGGTCTGGGCCTGGGGACAGTGGGGTCTGGGCCTGGGGACAGTGGGGTCTGGGTCTGGGGACAGTGGGGTCTGGGGACAGTGGGGGTCTGGGCCTGGGGACAGTGGGGCCTGGGCCTGGGGACAGTGGGGTCTGGGCCTGGGAACAGTGGGGTCTGGGTCTGGGAACAGTGGGGTCTGGGCCTGGGGACAGTGGGGTCTGGGGACAGTGGGGCCTGCGGCTGGGGACAGTGGGGTCCGGCCGTGGGCCCTGAGCTGACACTGGAGTCCTGGCCTGTGGTCCCTGTCCTGTCACACAGACAGGCAGACTGCACACAGCAGCACCTGGTCACATGCTCAGAGGGAGCTGAGGTGGGGGACCCCTGCCCTGCTGTGACCCCTCCTGTCGGTGCCCCTGGGAACGTTCCAGGGCAGGATGAGAGAGGGCACAGCAGGACGGGAACTGCTGAGTGGCCCAGGGTGGGGACAGGGACAGCCCGGAGGGTCCCCCCCACCCGTCCCCATCCCATGGGCGCCCCTGCCCGGGCTGCGAGGCCGCACCCTCCCTGTGGGGTGAGGCGCAGGTGACCGCCGGGCACCTGAGGTCATGTTAATGGGCTGGGGCACTGCCCCCCGCCAGCACAGCAGAAGCAGCGCCGTCACCACTGCCCCCCGAGTCTCCGCCATCTTCCTCCAGCCGCTCAGCTCCTCCACCTGGTCGCCAGGGTCTCGGAACCTGGAGCCTGTGACGTCACTGCAGGAAGTGGCCTCGTGTGGGTGGGGGAGGGTGCCCGGGACCTGTGAGGTCACAGCAGGAAGTGGCCTGAGCGTGGACGCTGCTGGGGTCACACGCACCAGTGGTCTCCGCCAGGGCCTCCCCGGGGTGGGGGCCGAGTCTGGGACATACACCCTCAGACCCTGGGGCTGAGCCCCCACCTGTTCTCACCCCCATTCTTTACTTTGGTCGTAAGTAGAACTGGCCCCCGGCCCCCGTCACCCCCCAGTATCCCCTCGCGGCGATTCTCAGGTTTGTTCCCCCACCCTGCTGTGGACACAGACCCTGCCCGCAGCTGGGCTCAGTCCACCATCAGAAAGGATGCTCAGCCGTCAGCAGGCTGTGGCTGACAGCACCCAAGCCGTGGGCACCGCTTGTGAAGGGAGCGGGGGGGGGGGGGAGTGAGGGGCTCCCAGGGTGGGGGATTGTGTCCCCCCCAGAATGAACCCAGCATGTCCCCAATCAGCAAACCAGGTGCTGAGAGGCTGTGCAGAGAAGGGGCTCTGCCCACGGCTGGGGGGACGCAGACGGGCAGCCCCTGCGGACACTGTGTGGACAGTCCTTAGACAGACAGACATGGAGTCACCTCACGACCCAGCAGTGCCCCTCTCAGCATGGACCCCGTGGACACTCAGACGCTCATGGGAAGGGGCACCGGCCCCCTGTGGACACAGCCCGGATGCCCATCAGCAGGTGACTGGGTAAAGAAGTTATGGGATATAGAGTCCATGGAGTACTACTCTGCCATCAAAATGATGATATTGTGTTCTTTGGGACAAAATGGACTGGACTGCAGTGATGATGCTCAGTGAGATCATTCAAGAGATGAGAGACGCCTCGGCTGGTTTCAGTCATGTGGAATCTAGAGCACTGACTCACACAGACCTGGATAACGAGCCAAAAAATCAAGCTGTTTCTCTCTTGTTTTAGATTTTTAAATGATCTTTCTTTACTATTGGGTTGAGAAACCAGAAATTTAGAGGAAGGGCAGGGGGTGGCGAGGGAGAGACAGAGAGACCCCTGCAGCCCTGCCTCACCACTTGGGAAGCTTCCCCCTGCAGGCAGGGATCAGGGGCTTGAACCCGGGTCCGCGGACACCGGAACAAGTGTGCTCAGCCAGTGCGCCCCCACCCAGCCCCAAACAAGCTTTCTGAGATTCGGGAGAGTTCTGGTGGTTCTGTGGAAGGTGGAGGGTGGGGACATGCTGGCGGCGTGTGGAGTGGAGCTAGACCCTGTCGCCTGCTGGCTGTCTTCTTCAGCTCACTTTGGTTTTTAATCTTTATTTATTATTGGATAAAGACAGAGAGAAATTGAGGGGGGAGGCAGAGGGACACCTGCAGCCCTGCCTCACCGCCTGCGAAGCCTTTCCCCCTGCAGGTGGGGACTGAGGGCTCAAACCCGGGTCCTTGCGCTCAGCCCGGTGCCCACCGCCCGGCCCCTTGGGGCCGCTTCTCACGGGTGGTGTCCTCATCTGCCTCCCCCGTGACCTGTGTCTGCCTGCCCACAGCACTGCCCGGGGAGCACACGGTGGGTCAGGAGTGCTCCTCAGCGCCCGCCGGGGTGGTCCCCACTCTCGCGCCCCTGAGCGCGTCCACGCCGTCACTCTCTGGCCCTGAAGCTTGCGGCGGCCCCGGGCGTGAGGCTCCGTCTGCCCACCTGGCCACCTCTAGGCAGGACAGGGACGAGGGCGAGTTTGTTCCGAGGTTGGTAAGTGCTGCTGGAAGCACTTTTGTGATGACAAGCCCTCATCAGGGAGGCTCACATCTGTGCCGGGCTGGCCATTGTCTTTCCTTGTCGAGATGGAGAATGGGGGGACTCGGGCGGGCGGGCATCCTGTCACGAGGCCCTGGCTGCCTCCCGCCTCAGCCGGGCCAGGCTCCCCGCATCCTGACTGGGGGTCACCTGGGGGCTGGGGGCTGCGGGGAGGGCTCTTGGCGGCATGGCTCTGGGCGCAGTGCCCTGGCTGGGTAGCTCTGCTGTGCCCACCCTCTGGGCAGTACCAACCTCTGAGCCACACAGCCACCAAAGGGGCTCTCCCCACCCCTACCCCCACCCCCCACCCCCACCCCCACCAGACCCCAAGTGTGCTTGTGGGGGAAAATGGCTGGCCTGGGGCTTGGCGGGAACCTCCTCGCCCCCCAGAGTAGACCAGGCTGCCCCTGCTGCAGGGGGTGGGGGTGTGGGGGGCAGGGGGGGCTGGAGCAGGGGAGAGCCGGCGGCCGGCCACACCCGGGGGGCAACCCCCCCCACAGCACGTCTGCAGCTGGTTTCCTTACGAAGACGGGGAGCCCAGACCCCTAATTTGAGGATGTGGACATTAGCGACGTCTTCAACACGGCAGCGCCGCTGGCTGCCAGGACGCGGACTGTTAGGAAGGAGACATTCGGGGCTCAAACAGTGGTTAATGTGCCGCCGGGCGACGTCTCCCCTGGCGGGCGTGCGGTCAGGCACGGCCTTCAGGTGTCGGGGCCTTGGGGCTGTTTGCCGAGTTGTTTGTGCCGGCTCTCCAGCCCCGCAATCTGTGTCATTGTCTTGTTACTTTTGTCTGTGGGAGCTTTAAATAGACACGCCCGCCCGGCAGCACCGCCCTGCAGCCTCCTCATCAGACACTTGTTCTGCTCGGCTCCTCCCGGGAGGACTCCAGCTGCCCCGCTGCCCGGCCGGGGCCCTCGGGGGCCCTGCGGACACGCCAAGCCCTCTGGGCGGTGGGGGGGGCACACGGCCCGGGCCGTCCCCAGCCTGGACCCTGGAACCTTCTCCTGGGAGCACGAGCGCAGATGAGAAACGTGAAGCCGCCTCTTGTGGGGAGGCAGCCGGTGGAGGACTGAGTGGAGAGCCCTGAGGCTGTCGCTATCCACCCATCCACCTGTCTGTCCATCTGTCCATCCCTCATCCAGCCATCCATCTATGCGCCCATCCATCCACCCGTCTATCCATCCAGCCATCTGTCACTCATCTGTCATCTATCTCTCTTCATCCATCCATCCACACACCCATTCACCTGCACATCCATCCGTCCGTCTATCCATCACTCATTCACCACTCCAACCACCCATCCAAGTATCCATCTACCACCCTCCCAACCATCCCACCATCCAGCCATCCTTAATCTCCCTCCCCCCCTCTCCTCTCTCCCTCTCCCTCTCTCTCTCTCTCCCTCTCCCTGTCTCTCTCTCCCTCTCCCTGTCTCTCCCTGTCTCCCTCTCTCCCTCTCTCTCTCCCTCTCTCCCTCTCCGTCTCCCTGTCTCCCTCTCTCCCTCTCTCCCTCTCTCTCTCCCTCTCTCCCTCTCCGTCTCCCTGTCTCCCTCTCTCTCCCTCTCCCTGTCTCCCTCTCTCTCTCCCTCTCTCTCTCTCCCTCTCTCTCTCTCCCTCTCTCTCTCTCCCTGTCTCCCTTTCCCTCTCCTTCTCTCCCTCTCCTCCAGGGTTACCTCAGGGGCTCAGCACCAGCACTACAAACCCACTGTTCCGGGTGGCCATTTTTTCCACATTATTGGACAAGACAGAGAGAAACTGAGAGGGGAGAGGGAGGGAGGGAGACAGAGAGACACCGCAGACCTGCTTCACCACTCGTGACGCTTCCCCTCTGCAAGTGGGGACCAGGGGCTCGAACCCTGGTCCTTGCGCTTCTGTGTTTAAGCGGGTGTGCCGCCCGGCCCATCTCTCTCCGTCTCTCTGCCTCCCCAGCATTGTGTCTTGTCACAGCGCCTTCCTGAGGCCCTCCCTCCACGCTGCTTTCTCGGGAAGGTGAGCTGCGGACGCTCCTATAACAAGGCCCCTTGGGTGCTCCAGACTGGCCTGCGGAGCCTGGGGGGCATTGGCCCAGACCGAGTCCACCTTCCCGGCTCCGACGTGCTTGTCCCCTTGAATCCAGACGGGGCCCGTCACCTCCCCCTAAGAGCCGGACTGGTGAGCTCAAACAGACCGTGTGTGGGGGGCTGTGAGCCCTGGGTGGGCCTCTCCTGAGACCGTGGGTGGCCCGGAGGTGAACCGCCTCAGCCGTGCCCCTCGGCACCCCTGCACCCTTTGGTTCCCACTGCCGGACAGCTGGGGGGCAGGAGGGTGGCCTGTGGGCCTGCCCCTTCCACGGGCCCCCACCTGGTGGACGGGACGGTGGGGGTCACCGAGGCCCCAGCTGCCCCTGCTCACCGCCGAGCTCTGCCTCCGTCCAGGACTTGGCTCTGAAGTGCTGGGGACCAAGGGTGTCTGTCCTGCGGGGCTGGCCAGGGGCTGCAGCTCCAGGAACTGGCCCCAGGTGTCGCCACAGCCCACGCCTGTGACTGTCCCCTCGTCCCCGTGCACAGGGCTGGCCTGTCCCTGCCTGTCCTCAAAGTTCTTCCTCTGCTGACCGTGTGTGTGTGTGTGTGTGTGTGGGGGGGGGGGGGGGTCTGAGCAGGAGACACGGGGAGGGAGGGGCTGAGCCCTGGGGCCCTGCGGCTCTGAGGGGGCAGCCTTGTCCCCGGGGCTCAGGTGGCCTCAGTGGGTGGGGTGAGGGCGTCTTCCCAGCGAGCAGAGGGCAGCCTCCTGCCCCCAATTCCTACGTCTTGGGGAGACACCCCCCCCCCCGCCAGAAAGAGGTAGGAGCTTCTAATGCGGCTACAGGGCGGCCGGAGCCTAATCCCATTTGGATGGATTGGCCCAGGGTTCAAGCAGTGGCCTCCCTCACGCGGTGCCCTTCAGGGTGACCGCCCTCTGTGGCCTCCTGGTTATTGATCCAGGGGCCTTTCTCTCCTGTGTGTGGGGCCACTGGTGGGGTCCTGGGGGAACAGGGGAGACGGGGGGCAGGCTGCTCTGACCTCGCCCCGGGGCTCCGTCGGGTGGGGTCACAGCCGCAGCTGCTCACCCCCCCTCCATGGCTGCCCCCTTCCTCCCTCCCTCAGACAGAGGAGGGAGGGAGCTCAGCACCCTGGACATTGTCCTGGTGCCGTGCATGGTCTCCACACGGCTAGAGTCCAGGTCCCCACGGGTGACAAACACGCTCTTCCTGGGGGGTGACCCCCGCTTAGAGTGCTGTGGGGTGGGGTCCTCCTGCCTGGAGCTTCTAGCGGTCCCTTCCCTGAGCTCAAGCCCATCCTACCGGATCCTGGATCCCTGCACCTTAAGCCCAGGGCCCCTCACCTGAACCCCCCTCATTTGTGCCCATCCTCCTGCGTCCTGTCCTCCTGAGTCCCTGACGCCCTGGACCCTGCATCTCTGTCCCTGTGTCCTGTGTCCCATCCCCTGCGTTCCTGTCCCCTGTCCCCCCGGCCTCCTGCCCCCCATGCCCTGTGTTTCTGTCCCCCTGTCCCCCTGTCCTGTGCCCTGTCCCCGTGTCCTGTGCCCCGTACCCTGTGTCCCTGTCCCCCTGTTCCGCTGTCCCAGTCCCCTCGGCCTCCTGCCCCCCATGCCCTGTGTTTCTGTCCCCCTGTCCCCATGTCCTGTGCCCTGTCCTGTGTCCCTGTCCCTGTGTCTTATCCCCCTGTGCCCTGTCCTCATGTCCTGTGCCCCTGTACCCTGTGCCCGTCCCTATGTCCTGTGTCCCTGCCCCCCATGCCCTGTGTTTCTGTCCCCCTGTCCCCATGTCCTGTGCCCTGTCCCGTGTCCCTGTCCCTGTGTCTTAATCCCCTGTACCCTGTGCCCCTGTCCCCATGTCCTGTGCCCCCGTACCCTGTGCCCCTGTCCCTATGTCCTGTGTCCCTGTCCCCTGTCCCCCATGCCCTGTGTTTCTGTCCCCTGTGCTGTGTCCCTGAGTTTCCATACCTCTGTGCCCTTTGTCCTTGTCCCTGTCCCCCGTGTCCCCCTGGAGGGAAGCCTGTGCAGGGATGGGGGTAACAAGTCAGGTGACTTAGCAGCTGCCTCTTGGCCGCCATGTTGGAGGCTTCTAGAAGCTTCTCCTCTGGGCAGGCAGTGTGGGCAGTGGTGTTCAGTGGCCGTGTCCCTGCAGCAGGGAAGCAGAGATGCCGCCCCCCCCCCTGCTCCCCACCGGCCGCCCGGCCCGCCCTCTCCACCCACCCGTCCCCTCCCGTCCCGCTGCCCCAGCATGCCGGCAATGTCACTCTGTTGTTGACGTCCCATTAGTGGCACTTAACTGAGGCTGGGACTTTGTCCCGCTGGGTGGGGGTCAGGCTGGGCCACAGCCACGCGCAATTGTCCGACCAGCAATTTTAACCAGCAGGTGCGGCCCCAGCCTGGACCCCTAATTAAATCACAGCCGGGGGCCAGGACCCCTCAGTGTGTCAGTGGGGGCAGGCCCAGCCACAGGACAGGCCCAGCAGGGCGAGCCGGTGAGGGCGGGGTGCCACCTCCCGCAAACCCCTGCCCCTGCCCCTGCCCCCACCCAGCCCCCGCCCCAGCCCCCACCCCACCCCCGCCCCAGCCCGGCCCCCACCCCTGACCACGCCCCGCCTCCACCCCCGCCCCGCCCCCACCCCTACCCACGCCCCCACCCAGCCCCCGCCCCCGCCCCAGCCTCCACCCCTGCCCCCAACCCCGCCCCAGCCCCGCCCCCACCCCTGACCCCGCCCCCACCCCGCCCCAGCCCCAGCCTCCACCCCTGCCCCCCGCCCCCCCCCGCCCCCCCCCCCCCCGCCTCCACCCCCGCCCCCGCCCCCCCCACCCAGCCCCAGCCCCGCCCCCGCCTCCACCCCCGCCCCCACCCCTGCCCCCGCCCCGCCCCGCCTCCACCCCCGCCCCGCCCCCACCCCCGCCCCCGCCCAGCCCCCGCCCCAGCCTCCACCCCCGCCCCCACCCAGCCCCCACCCCTGCCCCCGCCCCCGCCCCCGCCCTGTCTTTTCTTTATTGCTTTGGAGAGAAACAGAAGTCTAGAGGGAGGAGAGCCAGAGAGGGAGAGAGACAGAGACCCTGCAGCCCCGCCTCGCTGCTGGTGAAGCTTCCCCGGCACGCGGGCCGAGGCTTGAAGCCGGGTCCTCGTGCCCTGTCCCGTGGGCACTCGCCCAGGTCCCAGGTGCACCGCCACCCGCCGGCCGGTCCTGCCTTCTTTCATCCCCGCTCTCCTTCGGTTCTCCCGTCTGTCTGTCTGCCGCGCCCAGGCCTCTTGCCGTGACCTTCCCTGCCCGGCGCCGCGCGGTGCCCCATCTGAACTGCTCCACCGCCAGGCTGCACCCTCCCTGCTGAGCTGTCTCTCCCAGAGAACTCGGTGTCTCACACAAAGTGACGAAGTTGATCCAGGTGCCCTGGGTGCAGGGACTCACACACAGACACACACACACAGAGACACACACTCACAGACACACACACAGAGACACACACAATAACACACACAGACAGACACACACTCATAGACACACACGCAGACACACACACACACAGACACACACATACACACATTCACACATTCACAAAACTCACACACACATACATACTCAGACACACACACACTCACACAAACACATTCACACACACACTCACTCTCTCACACACACACAAAACACACACTAACACACACAAACACTCACACACATACTCACACACACTCACACACACACACACACTCATATTCACACACACACACATTCACTCACTCACACACTCACACACTCACACACACACTCACACACACACTCACACACACACTCACACACACACACTCACACACACACACACTCACACACACACACATACACACACCCACACACTCACACACACACTCACACACTCTCTCATACACACTCACACACATACTCACACATACACCCCCCCCACACACCACTCACACACACATATACACACACACACACTCACACACACTCACATACACCCACACACTCACACACTCACACACTCACACACTCTCATACACACTCACACACACACTCACACATACACATACACCAACACACACACCACTCACACACACTCTCACACTCACAGACACACACGAACATACACACACTCACACATACACTCACACAACTCACACACTCACACACACACACACTCACACTCCCACACTCACTCACACCCTCACACACTCACATTCACACTCACACACAAACACTCACACACACTCACACACACTCACACACACTCACACACACACACTCTCATACACACTCAGATACACACTCACACATACACACACACACACACACACACCACTTGTCGTATGCTTTACATTGGTTTGTTCTAGCCCTCCCCCGCCAAGAGAATTGCATCAGTCCTGCTAATTTTGCGGGCCCGCTTGGCCCCGCCCCAAGGAACCCCGCCAGAGTTTCAGAGGGTTCCCGAGTCCGAGAGTTCCTGAGTTCCTGAGTTCGAGAGTTTTAGGGTTACAGAGTAAGAGAGAGTTCCACAGTGGAAGAGTTTCAGAGGGTTCCCCAGTACGAGAGTTCCAGAGTTGGAGAGTTCCTGAGTTCGAGAGTAAGAGAGAGAGTTTGTGCCGCCGCAAAGAGACAGCAGAGTTCTGTTTGGTGATTAGTTTGTCTTAGTTTATGAATCGTTGTTCCTGAATAAAGAAATACAGCTGCCCTGCCCAGCCGTTGTCTCCGCATCTCTGTTACCCGCCCGTGAAGCTAGACCCGCCCGGCCAGAGCTTCTGAAAATTTTAACAACAACCACTCACACACACTCATATACACACACACACACACACACACACACACACACACACTCACACTCACAGACACACACACATACACACACACACACTCACACACTCACACACTCACATACTCACACTCAAACACACACTGACACACACACTCACACACACACTCACACACACACACACACGCACTCACACACACACACTCACACCCACACACTCACACATACACTCACACATACACTCACACACACTCACACACACACTCACCCACCCACACACACACACTCACCCACCCACACACACACTCACACACTCACACACACACTCACTCACACACTCACACACACACTCACACACACACTCACACATACACTCACACACACACACTCACACTCACTCACACACACACACTCACACATACACTCACACACACTCACACTCACACACTCACACATTCACACACTCACACACACACACACACACTCTCACACACACACTCACACACTCACACTCACATATTCACACACTCACACACACTCACACACACACACACTCACACTCACACACACACTCACACACTCACACACCACACTCACATATTCACACACACACGTCACTAATGACACAGGGAGCCTGAGGGAGGGGAGGGTCCCACAGCCTGAGGGTCCCTTGGCCCCCCCACCCAGCTCTGGTTGAGGCTGAGGGAGGGTCTGGCTGACAGGGCTGCGCTCAGCAGGGCCGGGGGCTCTGTGGCAGGGCTGGGCCAGGCGTGGGGTCTCGCAGGGCAGAGCCTGTGCTCTCTCCTGGCTGGAGGCCTGGGCACTGCACCCCTGTGCTCGGCCCTGGGACAGGTCTCATCAGTCAGCCACGTGTGGGGCTTTGTGTAAGAGGACAAGACCCCCAGTGTGGGGGCTGGGGGCTGGGATCCAGGGGACTGGGGGCTGAGACTGGGGGCTGAGACCTGGGGGCTGGGGGCTGAGACTGGGGGCTGGAGCCAGAGGCTGGGGGCTGGGGGCTGAGACTGGGGGCTGGGATCCAGGGGACTGGGGGCTGAGACTGGGGGCTGAGACTGGGGGCTGGGGGCTGAGACTGGGGGCTGGAGCCAGAGGCTGGGGGCTGGGGGCTGAGACTGGGGGCTGGGGGCTGAGACTTGGAGCTGAGACTGGGGGCTGGGGGCTGAGACTGGGGGCTGGGATCCAGGGGACTGGGGGCTGAGACTGGGGGCTGGAGCCAGAGGCTGGGGGCTGGGGGCTGAGACTGGGGGCTGGGGGCTGAGACTGGGGGCTGAGATCCAGGGGACTGGGGGCTGAGACTGGGCGCTGAGACTGGGAACTGGAGCCAGAGGCTGGGGGCTGGGGGCTGAGACTGGGGGCTGAGACTGGGGGCTGGGTTCCAGGAGACTGGGGGTTGGGTTCCAGGGGACTGGGGGCTGAGACTGGGGGCTGAGACTGGGGGCTGGAGCCAGAGGCTGGGGGCTGGGGGCTGAGACTGGGGGCTGGGGCTGAGACTGGGGGCTGGAGCCAGAGGCTGGGGGCTGGGGGCTGAGACTGGGGGCTGGGGGCTGAGACTTGGGGCTGAGACTGGGGGCTGGGGGCTGAGACTGGGGGCTGGGATCCAGGGGACTGGGGGCTGAGACTGGGGGCTGGAGCCAGAGGCTGGGGGCTGGGGGCTGAGACTGGGGGCTGGGGGCTGAGACTGGGGGCTGAGACTGGGGGCTGGGTTCCAGGGGACTGGGGGTTGGGTTCCAGGGGACTGGGGGCTGAGACTGGGGGCTGAGACTGGGGGCTGGAGCCAGAGGCTGGGGGCTGGGGGCTGAGACTGGGGGCTGGGGCTGAGACTGGGGGCTGGAGCCAGAGGCTGGGGGCTGGGGGCTGAGACTGGGGGCTGGGGGCTGAGACTTGGGGCTGAGACTGGGGGCTGGGGGCTGAGACTGGGGGCTGGGATCCAGGGGACTGGGGGCTGAGACTGGGGGCTGGAGCCAGAGGCTGGGGGCTGGGGGCTGAGACTGGGGGCTGGGGGCTGAGACTGGGGGCTGAGATCCAGGGGACTGGGGGCTGAGACTGGGCGCTGAGACTGGGAGCTGGAGCCAGAGGCTGGGGGCTGGGGGCTGAGACTGGGGGCTGAGACTGGGGGCTGGGTTCCAGGGGACTGGGGGTTGGGTTCCAGGGGACTGGGGGCTGAGACTGGGGGCTGAGACTGGGGGCTGGAGCCAGAGGCTGGGGGCTGGGGGCTGAGACTGGGGGCTGGGGCTGAGACTGGGGGCTGGAGCCAGAGGCTGGGGGCTGGGGGCTGAGACTGGGGGCTGGGGGCTGAGACTGGGGGCTGAGATCCAGGGGACTGGGGGCTGAGACTGGGCGCTGAGACTGGGAGCTGGAGCCAGAGGCTGGGGGCTGGGGGCTGAGACTGGGGGCTGAGACTGGGGGCTGGGTTCCAGGGGACTGGGGGTTGGGTTCCAGGGGACTGGGGGCTGAGACTGGGGGCTGAGACTGGGGGCTGGAGCCAGAGGCTGGGGGCTGGGGGCTGAGACTGGGGGCTGGGGCTGAGACTGGGGGCTGGAGCCAGAGGCTGGGGGCTGGGGGCTGAGACTGGGGGCTGGGGGCTGAGACTGGGGGCTGGAGCCAGAGGCTGGGGGCTGAGACTGGGGGCTGGAGCCAGAGGCTGGGGGCTGAGACTGGGGGCTGGGGCTGAGACTGGGGGCTGAGACTGGGGGCTGGGGGCTGAGACTTGGGGCTGGGTTCCAGGGGACTGTGGGCTGGGGTCCAGGGGACTGGGGACTGATACTGGGGGCTGGGTTCCAGGGGACTGGGGGCTGGGGTCCAGGGGACTGGGGGCTGGGGTCCAGGGGACTGGGGGCTGAGACTGGGGGCTGGGGGCTGAGACTGAGGGCTGGCTTCCAGGGGACTGGGGGCTGAGACTGGGTTCCAGGGGACTGGGGACTGGGGGTTGGGGTCCAGGGGACTAGGGGGCTGGTGGCTGAGACAGGGGGATGGGTTCCAGGGGACTGGGAGCTGGGGTCCAGGGGGGTGGGGTCTAGAGGCTGAGACTTGGGCTGGGGTCTAGGGAACTGGTGTCTGGGGCTATGGGGCTGAGACTGGGCTTGGGGTCCAGGGGACTGGGGCTGGGGGCTATGGGGCTGGGGTTAGGGGCTGAGACTGGGGCTGGGGTGAGGGGGCTGGGGACCTGGTGCTGGGGAGCCCGTGTGCATGCTGAGCCCTCGGCCCGCCCGCCCGCCACAGCCAGCAGGTGTCACTGGCAGTCGTGAGAAGTGGATTTCGCTTTACTTTGTGGACCCGGAGCCGGCAGCTGATGGCTGACAAGAAGCTGATGGCGTGGCGAGCGCTGGCGCAGCCGCCAGCAGATATGATCTGTGCTTTATGAGGCGCAGTTTGTCACTTTTAATCACGTCAGTTAAGACATCTAGGGTCAGTGAGTGATGGGGGACCCCAGAGCCCCCCACGCCGCCTCAGACGGGTCCTTAGGACCACGCCACCCCCAGGTGGGGCCTGGGCGGGAGTGGGGGCCAGTGAGAACTGAGCTGGGCTTGGGGACAGACGCAGGAGCTGGAGGTGCCCGCGGCTCTGGGGGTGGGACGCTGGGCCTCCCGGGACCCCCACCCCCAAGGCAGAGGGGACGTGGTCCCAGCTGCCCCCGTTGGCCAGAACGCCAGCTCCCGCCACACCCCAAGGCTGCGACCAAGCTTGAGAGGGAAAGGACTGGGTGGCGCGGGCACCAGCCCAGCTGCAGGGGACGACTCAGGACCGGTGGGGAGAGACTCAGGTGACAAAGAGAAACAGACAGTGAAACTGAGCTGAGAGAGGTGAGTGCTGGGCACGGCCAGTGGCCACGCAGTTCAGCACGTAGCACCATGTGCAAGGAGCCGGGTTTGAGCCCCGCTCTGCACCTGCAGGGGTGCTTCGTGAGTGGTGGAGCGAGGCCTCAGGCGTCTCTGTCTCTCCTCCTCACCCTGCCTCTCAGTTTCTCTCTGTCCTGTCAAAGGACAAAGTAGGGAGGGAGAAAAATGTTTCATAGTGTCAGCACCAAGCCTCAGTGACAGCCCTGGAGGCAGAGAGACAGAGAGAGGGAAGGAGAGAGAGACAGAGACAGGGAAGGAAAGAGAGAGAGAGGGAAGGAGAGAGAGACAGAAGGAAAGAGACAGAGAGAGATGGAAGGAGACAGAGACAGAGGGAATCAGAGAGAGACAGAGGGACAGAGAGACAGAGGGAAGGAGAGAGAGACAGAGACAGGGAAGGAAAGAGAGAGAGAGGGAAGGAGAGAGAGACAGAAGGAAAGAGACAGAGAGAGATTGAAGGAGACAGAGACAGAGGGAATCAGAGAGAGACAGAGGGAAAGAGAGACAGAGGGAAGGAGACAGAGACAGAGACAGGGAAGGAAAGAGAGAGAGAGGGAAGGAGAGAGAGACAGGGAATCAGAGAGAGAGACAGAGGGACAGAGAGACAGAGGGAAGGAGAGAGAGACAGAGGGAATCAGAGAGAGACAGAGGGACAGAGAGACAGAGGGAAGGAGAGAGAGACAGAGGGAATCAGAGAGAGAAAGAGAGGGAAAGAGACAGGGAAGGAGAGAGACAGAGAGAGGGAAGCAGAGAGGAGAGAGACAGAGACAGAGAGGGAGGCAAAGAGAGAGGGGGAGGCAGAGAGAGAGGGAGGCAGAGAGAGAGGCAGATAGAGACAGAGGGAGGCAGAGAGAGAGGGAGGCAGAGAGGGAGGCAGATAGAGACAGAGGGAGGCAGAGAGAGAGGGAGGCAGAGAGGGAGGCAGATAGAGACAGAGGGAGGCAGAGAGAGAGGGAGGCAGAGAGGGAGGCAGATAGAGACAGAGGGAGGCAGAGAGAGAGGGAGGCAGAGAGAGAGGCAGATAGAGACAGAGGGAGGCAGAGAGAGAGGGAGGCAGAGAGAGAGGCAGATAGAGACAGAGGGAGGCAGAGAGAGAGGGAGGCAGAGAGGGAGGCAGATAGAGACAGAGGGAGGCAGAGAGAGAGGGAGGCAGAGAGAGAGGCAGATAGAGACAGAGGGAGGCAGAGAGAGAGGGAGGCAGAGAGGGAGGCAGATAGAGACAGAGGGAGGCAGAGAGAGAGAAGGAGGCAGGGAGGCAGAGAGAGATAGGGAGGGAAAGAGACAGACTGAGGCAGAGAGAAACAGAAGGAAAGAGAGACAAGAGACAGAGAGGGAGGCAGAGACAGAGGGAAGGAGAGAGACAGAGATAGATAGAGGGAGGCAGAGAGAGAGATAGAGAGAGAGAGGGAGGGAGGGAGAGGGAGAGAGGGGTGGTCCGGTAGATGGCACAGTGGGTAAAACACTGGACTCTCAAGCGTGAGGTCCTGAGTTCAGTCCCTGGCAGCACATGTACCAGAGTGATGGCTGGTTCTCTCTCTCCTCCTACCTTTCTCATTAATGTAATATAATATAATATAATATAATATAATATAATATAATATAATATAATATAATATTATATTATATTATATTATATTATATTATAATATAATATAATATGTGGGTATGTTTCATCTTGGTTTGCTCCCCTTCCCCCCGACCTCTAAGAGAATTGGTTTGGCCCTTGCTAGTTTCATGCCCCGCTTTCTCCCCTCCCCCTATGCTAAGGACGGCCAGGGTCCCAGCAGCAGCCGTGGAGAGAGGAGGGCAAGACAGGGGGAGAGAAAGACACCTGCAGACCTGCTTCACCGCCCGTGAAGTGATTCCCCTGCAGATGAGGAGCTGGGGGCTCAAACTGGGATCCTCAAGCCAGTTCTTGCACTTAGTGCCACCTGCGCTAAACCCACTGCGCCACCGCCCGACTCCCAGGAACTATCTTTGAACATAAACTCTATGGCCATGCCAATAGCAACCTTGAGGGCACATGTGGCTCCCCACATGTCCCCCTGTCTTATGTCATGTTTTGATGTTTGGCGGACTTTGTTTTGCGGCAGGGTGGACTGTGCCTGTCTTAGGTTGGGGATCAGTCTTCAGTCTTACCCGTCATTGGAACACCTGGTCATTTTTGCCCAGTAGTACCAGGTACCCTGTCTTAGGTTGACTGGATAGCGCTAGTTTCCTTTTACCCATCATTGGCTAGCCAGCCCTCTACATGGTAGACGTTCTGATGGAGGGGGGCAAATCCTCCACAGCAACTCAATATTCTGCCATGTCTAGCCTATGATAGTGAGTTTGTATAGGTTGCATCTTTATGGCATCAATCTGTTGCCGCAAAAAGGCCATGAGCTTGTTAAGAATTATAGGACCGTGGTCTGGGAGGTGTTGCAGTGGATAAGGCGTTAGACTCTCAAGTGTGAGGTCCCAAGTTCAATCCCTGGCAGCACGTGTACCAGAAAGATATCTGGCTCTTTCTCTTTCCTCCTCTCTTTCTCATTAATAAATAAATTAAAATGTTGAAAAAAAGAATTATAGGACCTATTGTGAGCAGAAGAAGTAAAACAAGCTAGGGTCCCACAACTAAGGGTAGACAGGTAAGGAGGGGGAATGTATCCATTGGTATGAAGAGGTAGGATCATATCTTAAGTCTAAGGGAAGCAGTCAGTGGATGTGATGTCCAGGGGAACAGCCATTTGTCTTTGGGGGTAGTAAAGGATGTCCGTGGCATGGGTGATGTTATAAAGGGAAACATCTTTAAATTGTTGGCTGACAAAGGCAGGCCTATGGTGGCAAGACAAGATACACCAGTTAAGTTTACAAGAATATGTGAATGTTGCTAATTCACATAGGTTGGATATGGAGGAACTTCTTACAGTTTAATACCTTACATTATGAACAGATGATTCCTCATATGAAAGCTTGATAGCTGTAATCACTTACTTGTGAAAAAAAATAAAACTTGTAACAAGTTAGAGGTTTACTATAATTGACTTTGGACTATAAGCAGACTCAGGTTACTTAGAGAGTTAACGCATGTTAGTGACAATGGTTTTAACATTTAGAGTACTCTGAGCAGATGGGTCATACAAAAATTTTTGGTCATTCAACACACTCACAAAACACAACAGGCCATTCATAACATAAGACATTCAGGGAAGGGGTAGGAGAGAGGGCTCTGTGAGCCAACTTTTGTAGGTTCTGCCATGTCATATTACGGATCCTGGGATGTATCCTGCGGCTAGTCCTCTTGTATTTCTTGTTCTTCAGGGATAACAGTGCCATCATGAGGGTATTGTTGGACATGGCGGGCAGGAACCCAGACAGGTTTAGAGTAATTATGTGGGAAAATGCATGCAAAACCTCTTCCCATGGTCAATAGAGGGTCAGGCCCTTTCCAAATTTTATCAAGTGGGTCTTTCCATTTGACCTTAATAGATGGGAGAGTAGATGGTGTTTGCCAGTGAAGAATAATAGGAGGTAAGTCAAAGTTATTGTAAATATTAAAGAGATTTAACGTAGTTAAGGCTTTTGCTAGCTGGATATTGGGGGGGCTACATTCCTCCTTTATCTTTATTTAATTGAGCCTTAAGGGTTTGGGTAATGGCACCTGAAACAGGGACGGGCACCGACGTGGGACCTAACCCGCCCATCTCCCAGATAAGTAAACCTGGCTACCCATCCGCCATGGGTTGCCTTTCTACTTATAAAGAGGTTTGCCAAAGCCTCTACTGTTTCATCATGAGATGGTTTCTCTGTCTCTGGAACATTTTGCTCTGGGCCACACTTCGGTTCCCTGACCGGGAACTTTGGTTTCTTATGACCGGGATCATAGAGCTTGGGAGATGCACTGAGATTTCTCCTTGGACTTTCTGGATTCCCTCTCCCATGTTTCCTGAGGAAAAGGACTACATTTTGCTCCAGGCCACAATTTGGTGCTTTGCGACCGTGATCGTAGACCTTGGGATATGCATGGGGATTTCCACTGGGACTTTCTGGACTTCTTCTCGCATGTTTCCCATGGAGAAGGACTACTCTAGTTTGAGGAGCATTCTCCAGTACCCTGGCAGTTCCCAAGAATGGAGACACGTGGTTAGTTCTACTCTCCTGATTCGATTCTTTCTTTGATGGGAAGACACTTTTAAAAATGAGTGCCTGCAGTCCTGCAGGAACAGTCAGAAGCACCCTAAATGGAATTTTGAGGAGCTTATTGGACTAGGACAACCTCCAGGGACTCATGATGCTACATGGTGAGATCTGGATAATCTGGTTCAAGTTGCATTTCGAAAGAGAGTGATTTGAATGACTGAATTTTTGTTTGACATTGACTTAAAAAAATGCTGGACGCAACCATGATTTCTAGAGACATCCAGAAACAATCCAAAAAATTGTTTTTTCCCTCCTTTGATTTCTTTTTTTACGTCTTGGCATAAATCTGAAATGTTTAATCCTGAAACGGTATGAGTTATGGGTGGGGCAGATAGTGCAATGATTATGTTAATGATTCTCATGCCTGAGGCTTCTAACCGTGGTTCTTCTGTTTACCTTTCCATATTTTATTGAGTTTAAACTGTTTAAACAACCTTAAAATCATACTAGAAAGGACTTCCAATTATAATGGAGTTATAAATTATAGTAAACTTCTAATCTGCTACAAGTTTTGTTTGACAAGCAAGTGAATTTCAGCTGTCAAGTCTTCACATGAAAAAGCATCTACTCAAATGGAATTTCTGGAAATGCATTTGGACCCCTGTTCTCTGACATCACCCACAAGATGGAATGATTACAACACACCCCCGGAAACCAATGATGAGACCTGGCACGACCTGAAGAAACAGATTCACAGACTCCAAAGCTCACTCTCTACAGAAAAGCAGAATTCTGGTGGCCGACATTCCCCATCGAGACAGACGTGCAGCAGCGTTTCATCCTCCGGCATTTTCTTCTGTGGTCAGCTACTTTGGACTGACACCTCCATCGGACTTACTGGTACACGCAGCTGTGTTTCTCAAAGACTAACTTCAGCCAGCTGCCTTGAGACTTTATAGACCATGTCCCCTCGACTGCAGGCTCTGGTCTCAGAGGCGGGAAACTCCCCCTCCTTATTAGGTTATGTCCACAGAGGCAGGAAATGCCCTTTGAGGCAAGAGATGTCCACAGAGGCATGAAGCGCCCCCAGAGACAATAGATGACCCCAGAGGCAAGAAATGTCCTTTCGCCTGCTAGGTCTTTCCCTTTGAGACAGGAAATGCTTCCCTTGGCAGCATACTGGTTCTTGTTGCCCGCTTACATGTTTCTCCATGTCTGTGCCAGTTTCTTTTTTGAAAATGCCTGTACGATATAGGTTTCTGTTCACCCCACACCCCTGATACTGTGGTCATTTAGTTAAAAACAGAAGGGGGAATTGTTGGTATGTTTCATCTTGGTTTGCTCCCCTTCCCCCCAACTCTGAGAGAATTGGTTTGGCCCTTGCTAGTTTCACACCCCGCTTTCTCCCCGCCCCCTATGCTAAGGACGGCCAGTGTCCCAGCAGCAATAATGTAATATAATATAATATAATATAATATAATATAATATAATTAATATAATATAATATATAATTAATATAATATAATTAATGGAACAGAATTAATATGATATAATATAATTAATATAATATAATAAATATGATATGATATAATATAATTAATGTAATATAATAACAACCAGAGGGTCCAGGCCTGGGCGCCTGGCTGAGCCACACGTCACCATATGTGATGACCCAGGTTCGAGCCACCCCTGAGCAGTGGAGCAGGGCTGCAGGTGTCTCTGTCTCTCTCCCTCCCTAGCTTCCCCTCCCCTCTCGATTTCTATTTGTAAAATAAGATAGGGGGCCGGGTGGTCAGCCAACACTCAAGGTGCAACACTCAAGGACCCGGGTTCAAGTCCCCAGTCCCACCTGCAGGGGGAAGCTTCACGAGCTGTGAGTCAGGGCTGCAGGTGTCTCTCTGTCTCTCTCCCTCTCTATCTCCCCCTTCCTCTCAATTTCTGGCTGTCTATCCATTCAATCAATCAATCAAGACAATTAAAGATTGTTGGTATGCATGAGACCCCTTCTGTTTCATTTGGTTTAAATCCCCCCTGCTTAACACTATTCTATTTACATAACCACTTCATTCTATTTACATAACCGCTGTTAACAAGTTCCACCCTCCCTCCAGGGCATTGGTGGTTCAGTGATAGGATTCTCGCCTGCTCCACCCCCTCCTTGTCACACTCTGATTGTCACCAGTCACTTTTCTCTCCACCCTCTGTATGTCACATCCTGTTTCCACCCTACTTGGCAAGTATATATAAAGACAGCATTGTGAGTTTTACAGTACCTTGAGTTTAGCTTAGCTCGTCTTAGATTGTGCTGCGTCCTGCATGAATAAAGAGACACTGCCTACAGCTCAACCATGAGTCCCTGGTCGTCTGTTCCCCGCCCGTGAAGCCAGCCCGGTGAAACAACATAACCCGTCGAAAACAACAAAAGATAAATGAGATTTCCGGCCATGCTCTGCACTAGGCCTGCTGGCGATTCCCAGGGCTTCTGTGAGGCCTCCTACAACGTGCGGCTTCAGGGGGAAGTGGAAAGCTCCTTCCCTCCCCTCCAGCATCTGAGAGCGAGGGTCCCAGGGGTGAGTGTGGGAGGGGCTCTCGCTCTCACTCCACCTCTGAGCGGGAAGGCAGGGCACTCTCACCCCCAGCCTGCTTGCTGACTTGATTCAGACACACAGGGGCAGGGGCGAGCTTGGTGTGGGGGGCAGTGGGCAGAGCTGAGGGGTGCCGGGTGTGCAGGGCTCTCCGTGCAAAGGTTCCTCCATCCGGCCGGCTAAGGACATCGGGCTGTGCCCAGTGCTCAGCTTCTGGGAAGAACACAGCTGCGGACTGGGGTGATAGCCTTGGAACCATGATTCTCATGGCTGGGGACTCCCCACGCTCTGCAGGGAGGCTGGTCAGCCTGCTCTGCCCCTCGAGGAAGACGGGTCCTGACATGAGAGCAGCCTGGAAGGTTCCAGCTGTGACATGGACTGTGAGCTCAGACTGGCAGGGACTCGGAGGCCACACGGGCTCCTGTGCTGAATGTGAGCAGACATGGGCTCTGGGGCAGACCAGTGGGGTTACAGTCTGGTATTTATGTACTTTCCTCATATTAGGGAGCTGCTCTCGGCCCTGACCCAGCTTTCTAGTCCTGTTCCCAACTCTGACACCATCTTCTCAGACAAGACTTTTTTTTTTTTTTTTTTTTTTTTACCAGAGCACTGCTCAGCTCTGGTTTATGGTGGTACAGGGGATTGAACCTGGGACTTTAGAGCCTCAGGCATAGGAGTCTGTTTGCATAACCATTATGCTATCTACCCCTGCCCTAGTCCACCTGCATGTTAGCTGTCAGGCTCAGGCAAAAATCATTAAAGTCACGGCCCCTTGGAACGTGCCTAAAATAGACTTCTTGGCTTCTTCCCACATGAAGACCCCTGGTTTCATCTGCTCTGTTCCTGCCTTTGGGTTCCTGTTTATTAAACAATTTGTCCTGCTTTATATCTTACTATCATTCAGCCACCAAGTTGCAGATGCTGCCATGACGCCACCCTGACTTCCCTGGGCAGACGCCCTCACCCGTGTGTCCTGGAGCCTCCCCTCCCCAGAGCCCTGCCCCACTAGGGACAGACAGACGCAGGCTGGGGGCGTGGGTCCACCTGCCAACACCCATGTCCAGCGGAGAAGCAATGACAGAAGCCAGAACTCCCACCTCCTGCTCCCCATGAAGAATTGACAGTCGGTAGCTCAGCGGGTTAAGTGCACATGGCACAAAGCGCAAGGACCGGCATAAGGATCCCGGTTTGAGCCCCCGGCTCCCCACCTGCAGGGGAGTCGCTTCCCAGGCGGTGAAGCAGGTCTGCAGGTGTCTGTCTGTCTCTCCCCCTCTCTGTCTTCCCCTCCTCTCTCCATTTCTCTCTGTCCTATCCAACAACAATGACATCAGTAACAATGATAACAATAACCATAACAACGATAAAACAATCAGGGCAACAAAAGGGGAAAAATGGCTGATGACAGTGACAGGGTGGGGCAGCCCCTCCAGGACAGAGAGAAGGTCCAGCTCAGTAGCCTGGGCCCAGAGCCCTCAGGGTGCCGGGGCCTCAGGGTGCCGGGGGCCTCAGGGTGCCAGAGCCCTCAGGGTGCCAGGGGGCCTCAGGGTGCCGGGGGCCTCAGGGTGCCAGAGCCCTCAGGGTGCCAGGGGGCCTTAGGGTGCCAGAGCCCTCAGGGTGCCAGGGGCCTCAGGGTGCCAGAGCCCTCAGGGTGCCGGGGGCCTCAGGGTGCCAGAGCCCTCAGGGTGCCAGGGGGCCTCAGGGTGCCAGGGCCTCAGGGTGCCAGAGCCCTCAGGGTGCCGGGGGCCTCAGGGTGCCAGGGGCCTCAGGGTGCCAGGGCCTCAGGGTGCCAGAGCCCTCAGGGTGCCAGGGGCCTCAGGGTGCCGGGGGCCTCAGGGTGCCAGGAGGCCTCAGGGTGCCAGAGCCCACAGGGTGCCAGGGGCCTCAGGGTGCTGGGGGCCTCAGGGTGCCAGAGCCCTCAGGGTGCTGGGGGCCTCAGGGTGCCAGGGGCCTCAGGGTGCCAGGGCCTCAGGGTGCCAGAGCCCTCAGGGTGCCAGGGGCCTCAGGGTGCCAGGGGCCTCAGGGTGCCAGAGCCCTCAGGGTGCCAGGGGGCCTCAGGGTGCCGGGGGCCTCAGGGTGCCAGAGCCCTCAGGGTGCCAGGGGGCCTCAGGGTGCCAGGGGCCTCAGGGTGCCGGGGGCCTCAGGGTGCCAGAGCCCTCAGGGTGCCAGGGGCCTCAGGGTGCTGGGGGCCTCAGGGTGCTGGATGTCTCAGGGTGCTGGGGGCCTCAGGGTGCCAGGAGCCTCAGGATGCTGGGGGCCTCAGGGTGCTGGGAGCCTCAGGGTGCTGGGGGCCTCAGGGTGCTGGGTGTCTCAGGGTACTGGGGTCCTCAGGATGCCAAGGGCCTCAGGGTGCAGGGGCCTCAGGGTGCTTGGTGTCTTAGGGTGCTGGGGGCCTCAGGGTGCTGGGGGCCTCAGGGTGCTGGGTGTCTCAGGGTGCTGGGGTCCTCAGGGTGCCAAGGGCCTCAGGGTGCAGGGGCCTCAGGGTGCTGGGTATCTCAGGGTGCTGGGGGCCTCAGGGTGCTGGGTGTCTCAGGGTTCTGGGGTCCTCAGGGTGCTGGGTGTCTCAGGGTGCTGGGGTCCTCAGGGTGCCAAGGGCCTCAGGGTGCTGGGTATCTCAGGGTGCTGGGGGCCTCAGGGTGCTGGGGTCCTCAGGGTGCCGGGGGCCTCAGGGTGCCGGGGGCCTCAGGGTGCCGGGGACCTCAGGGTGCCAGGGGCCTTAAGGTGCTGGGGACCTCATGGTTCTGGGGGTCTAAGGTGCTAGAAGGGTCTCAGGGTGCTGGGGGTCTCAGGGTGCTGGGGATCTAAGGTGCTGGGAGCCTCAGGGTGCTTGGAGCCTCAGTGTGCTGGGGACCTCAGGGTGCTGGGGATCTAAGGGTGCTGGGGGTCTAAGGTGCTGGGAGCCTCAGGGTGCCAGGGGCCTCTGGTGCTGGGGTCCTCAGGGTGCCGGGCCCTCAGGGTGCCGGGGGGCTCAGGGTGCCGGGGGCCTCAGGGTGCTGGGGGTCTAAAGTTCTAGGAGGGTCTCAGGGTGCTGGGAGCCTCAGGGTGCTGGGGGTCTAAGGTGCTGGGAGCCTCAGGGTGCTGGGGGTCTAAGGTGCTGGGGGCCTCAGGGTGCTGGGGGCTTCAGCATGCCAGGGCCCTCAGAATCCTCAAGGTCTGTGTGCTGGGCATGTCCCCCAGAGCACCCAGGGGTGCTCCATCCCACAGGACCCCCAGAAGGAGTCAACCACACCAAGCCCAGCACACAGAGGAGCACCCGGTAGAGTGCACGTGTCAGATGGGTCCCGGCTGGACCCCTGGGTCCCCACGGCAGGGGTCACTTCCCAAGCAGTGAAGCTGAGCTGCAGGTGTCTGTCTGTCTCCTTCTCTGCCTCCACCTCCACTCTCAGTGTCTGTCTGTGCTGTCTGATCAAACAGACAGACACCTGTATTCCACGGAAATCAAGTCTCTCGAGACGCTTCACGGGCGGAGCTGCGGGCATCTCTCCTGTGTGTCTGTCCCTCCCCGCCTCGGCACGTGGAGAAGCAGTGATGTCTCCTGAGCGGCGCCAAACCCGAGGGGACCGGCAGCAGAGCCCAAGGTGTTTCCTCAGCATCCTCTCCGCTTAAGGGATTTCCGCGGGTTTCGGGAGTCCGCAAGCCAGGACTTGTGGCCAGGGACGGTGCAACGGTCAGCGCGGCCCGGCATCCCACCCCTGGACACGCAGGGGGTGGTGGGCGCTGGTCTCTCTCTTTCTCGCAGACAATCAATCAATGGAACTTAGGAAACAACCAGGGCATTGGGTCTGGCTGAGGGTGGACAGAGTCTGGCATCGGAGACCGGGCGGGGGCCCACCTGGCTGAGCACATGTCACGGCGCCCAAGGACCCAGGTTTGATCCCCTGGTCCCCACCTGCAGGGGGGAAGCTTCATGAGTGGTGCGGCAAAGCTGCAGGTGTCTCTCTGTCTCTCTCTCTCTCCCCTCCCCTCAATTTCTCTCTGTCCTGTCCAGTTAAATGGAAAAATGACCGTCAGGCGCAGTGGACTCGTAGTGCCGGCACCGAGCCCCAGTCATAACCCTGGAGGCAAAAAAAAAAAAAGAGAGAGAGAGAAAAAAAGAAAAAGAAAAAGAAAAAAGTAGGCATTGGCGGTTAAGTTCCCTGCCCAGCAGACGGAAGCTCCTTGGGTTTCATGTGTGCTGAGACGTGATTATTTGCTGTTGACTGAAGATCTCGGTTGGTGTGTCTTTGAAACACAAACCCCACACAGGCTGAACTGAAGCCGCCTTCGAATCCCTCCACGCAGAGGCTCAAGCTGGCGCCCACGCCTCAGTCCTGAGGCGAACACACTTAGAGCCGAGGCAGGCGGCTTCTTGAGCTCAGGTGAGGAGAGGTGGTGTCTGCTGTGAGAGCTTTTTCTTCAGATGTCGTCACAGCTGGCTTCCGGAACGCTCCCGGCTCCCGGCTCCTGGCTCCTGGCACTGCCACGCTCAGCTCAGGCCGGGCAACTCTGCGCACGGAGGGGGCACCAGGGCGCCGTGGCCTTGGCCGTGTGGGTTCCTCACGCGCAGCCCGGCCAGAGCTCCGGGTGCCGGGGGATTGGTGGGGGGAGAGAGGCAGGGCCACCCGCGCTCCCAGGGCTTCCCTCAGCCCGGAGGGCTCAGCGGGCAGAGCATGGGACTTGCAGGAATGAGGTCTCAAGTTCAGTCCCTCGAAATCTCACTGACAAATAAATCTTCAAGTCACAAGAGAGCTTGATTCTTTAAATTTTATTATCTTTATTTATTGGACAGAGGCAGTCAGAAATAGAGAGGAAGGGGGAGATAGCAAGGGAGAGAGACACCCGCAGAGACACACCACTTGTGAAGCTTACCCCCTGCAGGTGAGGACTGGGGCCTCGAACCCAGGACTCTGTGCAACCTAGTACAAGTACTTAACCAGGTGCGTCATCACCTGGCCCGACAGAGAAACTGAGAGGAGGAGAGACAGACAGAGACCCCTGCAGCCCTGCTTCACCACTCAAAAAGTTCTCCCCCTGCAGGTGGGGACCAGGGGCTCAAACCCGGGTCCTTGTGCACTGTAACAGGTGCACTTAACCAGGTGCGCCACCACCCGGCCCTGAAAAGCTTGTTTCCAGAGCGCACGCGGGTCCCAGAAATCGAGCTGGAGCCTCAGACACGCGAGCTAGTCCCTGGAGCACCTGACATTGTTTTATTATTTATTTTCTCTTTTGTTGCCCTTGTTGTTTTATTGTTGTAGTTATTATTGTTGTTGTTATTGATGTCGTTGTTGTTGGATAGGACAGAGAGAAATGGAGAGAGGAGGGGAAGACAGAGAGGGGGAGAGAAAGACAGACACCTGCAGACCTGCTTCACCACCTGGGAAGCGACTTCCCTGCGGGTGGGGAGCCAGGGGCTCGAACCGGGATCCTTACGCCGGTCCCTGCGCTTTACCCGCTGTGCTACCGCCCGGCTCCTAGGCATTGTTATTTTTAAATGAAAGACTGAATGAATTTTTACTTTAACCTGAGCCCTGCTCGACTCTCAGGGTGGTGCTGGGGATTGAACCCGGGGCCTTACTTTCTCCCTCACCAGAGCACGATTGGGCTCCGGCTGTTGGCCCTGAGGTGCTGGGGCTGAGTCGGGCTGCCGCCATGCGTCCCGTGCTGCACTGCTGGTGCCCGGCCTGGCGAGCGCTATGTATGTGCTGCTGCTGTTTCTGGCAGAGACACAGAGACACAGAGACGGAGAAGTGGGGAGAGCGCGGCCTCCGAGGCCCCCACCGCAGAGGGTCTGGAGCCTGGCGTGTCCCCAGGGGAGCAAGCCTCTTTGCTGGCTGGGGTGGTGGGTGACCAGAAACCACGAGCCTGGGTGCTGGCAGATACCGCGGCTGGGGGTGTGGGGTGGGGTCAGAGGAGCCCCCACCCCAGCCCGCTTCCACAAAGTTCACGGCTGCAGACAGAAACCTGTCGCCTTTCCGGGACATTAAGAGTATTCACTCTGTTGGGGACAAGGGGGGCATGCCGCGGTGTAACCAGGGAGTCTAGACCCCAGACCCGTCACCGCATGCAGTGGGCGTGTGACAGGCGCCCTGGTGGTGTAACCGGGAAGTCTAGACCCCAGACGTGTCACCGTGTGCAGTCTAGACCCCCAGACGTGTCACTGCATGCAGTGAGGGTGTGACAGGTGCCCTGGCGGTGTAACCAGGGAGTCTAGACCCCAGACGTGTCACCGTGTGCAGTCTAGACCCCCAGACATGTCACTGCGTGCAGTGAGGGTGTGACAGGCACCCTGGTGGTGTAACCGGGAAGTCTAGACCCCAGACGTGTCACCGTGTGCAGTCTAGACCCCCAGACGTGTCACTGCGTGCAGTGAGGGTGTGACAGGTGCCCTGGTGGTGTAACTGGGGAGTCTAGACCCCAGACGTGTCACCGCGTGCAGTGAGGGTGTGACAGGCGCCCTGGCGGTGTAACTGGGGAGTCTAGACCCCAGACGTGTCGCCGTGTGCAGTCTAGACCCCCAGACGTGTCACCGCGTGCAGTGAGGGTGTGACAGGCGCCCTGGCGGTGTAACCGGGAAGTCTAGACCCCAGACGTGTCACCGTGTGCAGTCTAGACCCCCAGACGTGTCACCGCATGCAGTGAGGGTGTGACAGGCACTCTGGCGGTGTAACCGGGGAGTCTAGACCCCAGACGTGTCACCGCGTGCAGTGGGGGTGTGACAGGCGCCCTGGCGGTGTAACCGGGGAGTCTAGGCCCCAGACCCATCACCTCGTGCAGTGGGGGTGTGACAGACGCCCTGGTGGTGTAACCGGGGCGTCTAGACCCCAGATGTGTTACCGTGTGCAGTGGGAGTGTGACAGGCGCCCTGGCGGTGTAACCGGGGAGTCTAGACTCCAGACGTGTCACCGCGTGCAGTGGGGGTGTGACAGGCGCCCTGGCGGTGTAACCGGGGAGTCTAGACCCCAGACGTGTCACCGCATGCAGTGGGGGTGTGACAGGCGCCCTGGCGGCGTAACCGGGGAGTCTAGACCCCAGACGTGTCACCGTGTGCAGTCTAGACCCCCAGACGTGTCACCGCGTGCAGTAAGGGTGTGACAGGCAGCCTGGCAGTGTAACCGGGGAGTCTAGACCCCAGACGTGTCACCGTGTGCAGTGGGGGTGTGACAGGTGCCCTGGCGCTGTAACCAGGGAGTCTAGACCCCAGACGTGTGCAGTTGGGGTGCAGACGTCTCCTGTTCCCCAGGCCCGTGGGCAGTGAGGGGACAACTTGTTGTCCCCAGGTCCCGAGTCCTCGTGGGACCCTGGCACCCAGTGCCCAGCACCCTCTTGGCTCGGCCTCCAAGATCTGGGGGTTCCGGTGCTCCCATCCTGTGGGTGGCCCCCACCCGTGACGCCCAGCTCAACTCCCCCCATATGAGAGCACGTTCCTTACTTGCTAATGGCCCGGGAATAACCCATCCGGATGGCCACAGACCCCCTGCCCCTGGCCGAGCCCATTTCCTGGCTCCCTGTCTTGGAGGGGGACAGCCAGCAAGGGGACAGACCTCGTGCGGCTGCGCCGTCCACGGAGCTCCCCTGCCCTCACAGCGTCCCCTGCAGTGTGGGGCTACCCAGGCCTGCGGGGCGGGGGGCTTCCCTAGTGGAACATTCCAGCACAGGGCCCCGGGCTGGGGGCACGGGAGGGGAGCGGAGGGCACTTGTTCTCACACCTGCTGGCTGCCAGCTGTGCCCTCCGTCCCCGCCGGTGTCCTCACATGTGACGGGCGTGTGGGCAGACGGGTCTGAACCCCAGGCGGGGCTTTCTGGGGGTGCAGGGCACAGACAGCAGATTGAGGGCCGGAAAGTGATGGGGGTTTGCTTCAGCTGGGGCCTGTGGTACAGGGGGTCTAGGGTGACTGAGCCTGGGGTCCCGGGGGTCTAGGGTGACTGAGCCTGGGGTCCCGGGGGTCTAGAGTGACTGAACCTGGGGTCCCGGGGGTCTAGGGTGACTGAGCCTGGGGTCCCGGGGGTCTAGGGTGACTGAGCCTGGGGTCCCAGGGGTTGAGGGTGACTGAGCCTGGGGTCCCGGGGGTCTAGGGTGACTGAACCTGGGGTCCTGGGGGTCTAGGGCAACTGAGCCTGGGGGTCCCGGGGGTCTAGGGTGACTGAGCCTGGGGTCCCGGGGATCTAGGGCGACTGAGCCTGGGGGTCCCGGGGGTCTAGGGTGACTGAGCCTGGGGTCCCGGGGGGTCTAGGGTGACTGAGCCTGGGGGTCCCGGGGGTCTAGGGTGACTGAGCCTGGGGTCCCGGGGGGTCTAGGGTGACTGAGCCTGGGGGTCCCGGGGGTCTAGGGTGACTGAGCCTGGGGTCCTGGGGGGTCTAGGGTGACTGAGCCTGGGGTCCTGGGGGGTCTAGGGCGACTGAGCCTGGGGGTCCCGGGGGTCTAGGGTGACTGAGCCTGGAGTCCCGGGGGGTCCAGGGTGACTGAGCCTGGGGGTCCCGGGGGTCTAGGGTGACTGAGCCTGGGGTCCTGGGAGCCGCGTTCCTCAGTGGCCTCGGGGTCCTGAGCCCCGCAGCGGGAGCTGTCAGCCGCAGACAGACAGACAGACAGACGGTGTGTGGGGGCCGGCTGTGTCTGTGCCTCTCCCTGCAGTCGGCCCCCTCCCCCTCGGCCCCCGGCCTCCCGGGGCTTGATCAGTCCGGAGCACAGAAACCATCCCGGGTTTCAGAGACTATTTTCCTCTTTATAAAGCACATCCGTATAATATCACCGCATTTCAAAAAAAAAAAAACAATTCTAGAAAAAACCAGCTGTAGCTCTCTGCGGTGCGCACGGCGACAGGTCAGAAAGCATTTCAGAATAATTTTACACCTTTTAACCTTAAAGAGACTCCGCTGACAATCCGAGAGGCCTTGAGAGGCGCTGATAGGCCCCCCGCGGGGCGGTCCCATCACGCTTCTGCATAATGCGGTAACCGGCCGCAGCGGGGGACCGGGAAGGGGACAGGGACAGGGACGGGGACACCTGACCAGCCTCACCCCCCAGCCCCGCCCTGAGGGGACGCCCCGGGCGCCTGGCCGCCGGGCTGCAAGTCGGGCCTGGACAGTCTCCCTCAGGATGGGACGGTGGGCTGAGGGTGGAGGGCTGGGACCAGGGTGTTCCCGGGGGCTGTCATCACGGAAGCCGGGGAGGAGGCAACATGGCCTCTCTCTGGAGTGACTGTGTCTCCCGTCCTGGGGTGGCCTCTGCTGAGCCTGCCTGTGGTGACAGTGGCTGTGGTGACAGTGGCTGTGGTGGCTGTGGTCTGTGGTGACAGTGGCTATGGTGACTGTGGCTGTGGTGACAGTGGCTGTGGTGACAGTGGCTGTGGTGGCTGTGGTCTGTGGTGAATGTGGCCTGTGGTGACAGTGGCTGTGGTGGCTGTGGTCTGTGGTGGCTGTGGCTGTGGTGGCTGTGGTCTGTGGTGACGGTGGCTGTGGTGGCTGTGTTCTGTGGTGATGGTGGCTGTGGTGGCTGTGGTCTGTGGTGATGGTGACTATGGTGACTGTGGCCTGTGGTGACTGTGGCTGTGGTGACAGTGGCTGTGGTGGCTGTGGTCTGTGGTGAATGTGGCCTGTGGTGACAGTGGCTGTGGTGGCTGTGGTCTATGGTGGCTGTGGTGGCTGTGGCTGTAGTGACAGTGGCTGTGGTGGCTGTGGCTGTGGTGACAGTGGCTGCAGTGACAGTGGCTGTGGTGGCTGTGGCTGTGGTGACAGTGGCTGTGGTGGCTGTGGCTGTGGTGGCTGTGGCTGTGGCTGTGGTGGCTGTGGTCTGTGGTGACAGTGGCTGTGGTGGCTGTGGTGACAGTGGTTGTGGTGACAGTGGCTGTGGTGGCTGTGGCTGTGGTGGCTGTGGTGGCTGTGGTCTGTGGTGACAGTGGCTGTGGTGGCTGTTGTGGCTGTGGCTGTGGTGACAGTGGCTGTGGTGGCTGTGGCTGTGGTGGCTGTGGTCTGTGGTGGCTGTGGCTGTGGTGGCTGTGGTGACAGTGGCTGTGGTGGCTGTGGTGACAGTGGCTGTGGTGGCTGTGGTCTGGCCAGAGAGCATGACCACGCTGACTGATCAGCTCCTCAGGACAGACGGAGTGAGGTCTGCGGCCCTAGTGCTCCTTGCTCTCTCCTCCTCCTCCTCACTTTTAAAATTTAATTACATTAATTTAAATTTAGTGTTGACTTGCCTCCAGCGTAACCGCTGGGGTTCAGCACTGAATCTGTGGTGGCAGTGGCTGTAATGGCTCCCAGCAGACATTTCCCCCCCTTTTAATTTTACTGGATAAGACAGGGAGAAACTGAGAGGGAGAGAGACAGAGAGGCACCTGCAGCCCTGCGTCACCACACGTGAAGCTTCCCCCTGCAGGTGGGGAGCTGGGACTCGAACCCGGGCCCTTGGGCACCGTGATGTGTGCAGCCTCCCTTCCTCTCCGCACCATGCGCCTGGAGGTGGGGACATTGCGCCTCAGACTCGGGAAGCATGTCACCTCCAGGGAGGCGGAGGGTCTGGCCAGGCAGAGGCTCGATGGTTTGAGAAGCCGCCCACCTCTGAGGAGAGAAGACAGCTCGGGTGGGCAGACGGGTGGGCGGCGCTCTTCCCTCTTCCCAGGGTCTCACGCCACGCCACGCCACGCCACGCCACGCCACGCCACGGTGGGCACTCCTCAGGGAGATAAGGGGCAGAGGAGGCAGGGCTGCTTCTCCCTCCTCTCCCTCCTTTTTTTTTTTTTTACTAGAGCACTGCTCAGTCAGTGGTGAGGAGGATTGAACCTGGAACTTTGGAGCCTCAGGAGTGAGAAGCCCTTTACATTACCATTCTGCTATCTACCCCACTTCCTCCTCTTCCCCTTCCTCCTCCTCCTCCTCCTCCTCCTCCTCCTCCTCCTCCGCTTCCTCCTCTCCTCCCCCTGCCTCCCCACCCATGCCCTTCCCCCGGCTGCCACACGTCCTGGCCCCTGAGTGCCGCTCAGGCTGATGGCCAGGAGGCCCGGCAGGTGGCCCAGACCCTCATTCTGCCGCAAGAATGGGACAGCCCCCCTGCCTGCCACCCCCCTGCCCCCTGCCCCCCTGCCCGCCGCCTGCTCCCGCCGCCCCCAGGCTCTGCTCTGTGTGGGGCCACCCTCCCCTCGGGGACCAAGGCCACTGTGTCCCGGCCACAGGTCAGCCCCAGCTGAGCTCAGGCTACCGCCCTCCCAGGGGAAGCCCCCGCTTTGTGGACGGGCCGCAGGCTGCAGGGGGGCGGGTGCAGGCGTGCAGGCGTGAGCAGGGGTGCTGCCCAGCCCGTTGCAGCCAGAGCCCAGGAGGGGGAGGTGGCGGTCTGGGGCCTCTGCAGGGCGGCCCGCTCGCCCCTCGCACAAAAGGCCTTCCCAGTGTCGGCCTGCGATTCGATTCCGCCCCCCCCCCCCCCCGCTCCCGCTCCCCCCCTGGCTGCGGGCGGGCAGAGCCATTAGGGGTTAAAAAGACCCATTTCACAGCTGACGACTGAAGGGCCCGAGCCCGGCGGGGCGCCCCACACCCCACGCTCATGTTATTCAAACCGCCTGCTAAAAATAGCCAGGCAGCCTGTCTGTTCGTCTCCGCATAATGGAGCCGCTTCAGAGCGGAATAATGAACACCTCCCTCCCACCAGGAGCCGCCAGAGGGAGGGACACTGGCCTGCACCCTGACGTGCCCTCCCACCCGGCCTACACCCAGGATGCACCCCCTCCCACCCGGCCTGCACCCAGGATGAGCCCCCTCCCACCCAGCCTGCACCCAGGATGCACCCCCTCCCACCCGGCCTGCACCCAGGATGAGCCCCCTCCCACCCAGCCTGCACCCTGATGCGCCCCCTCCCACCCGGCCTGCACCCAGGATGAGCCCCTCCCACCCGGCCTGCACCCAGGATGAGCCCCCTCCCACCCGGCCTGCACCCTGATGCGCCCCCTCCCACCCAGCCTGCACCCAGGATGAGCCCCCTCCCACCCAGCCTGCACCCTGATGCGCCCCCTCCCACCCGGCCTGCACCCAGGATGAGCCCCTCCCACCCGGCCTGCACCCAGGATGAGCCCCCTCCCACCCGGCCTGCACCCTGATGCGCCCCCTCCCACCCGGCCTGCACCCAGGATGAGCCCCTCCCACCCGGCCTGCACCCAGGATGAGCCCCCTCCCACCCGGCCTGCACCCTGATGCCCCCTCCCGCCCGGCCTGCACCCTGACGTGCCCTCCCGCCCGGCCTGCACTCGGACACCACCCAGGACATGCTCTGGTCCTGCTGAGGCCGGGCTGAGGATGCCGGGGAGCGTGTGTGAGCATGTATGAGCGTGTGTGAGCGTGTGAGCATGTGTGAGCGTGTGGGAGTGTGTGGGAGCGTGTGTGAGCATGTGTGAGCGTGTGTGAGCGTGTGTGAGTGTGTGGGAGCATGTGTGAGCGTGTGTGAGCATATGAGCATGTGTGAGCGTGAGCGTGTGAGCGTGTGTGAGTGTGTGTGAGCATGTGTGAGCATGTGTAAGCGTGTGTGAGTGTGTGTGAGCGTGTGGGGGCGTGTGTGAGTGTGTGAGAGCGTGTGTGAGCGTGTGAGCATGTGTGAGCGTGTGAGCGTGTGTGAGCGTGTGAGCAGGTGCACAGCAGGGTATGTGGCCCTTATCCTCACAGCCTGCCTGTCCCGGCTTTGCCCAGAGCTCCCTGACCCGTCGGCTCTGACCATCCCTGGAATTGATTTCACACCTGTTTTAACGGGTGATGGACTCGAGTCTCTCCAAATGACTCAGGCTAATTCCTGCTAATCGACACTACGCCCTGGGAACCAGGCCTCCTGAGGGCTTCCCAGAGGCGTCCAGATCAGGCCGTCGCCCAGGGGGAGAAGGGCATAGTGTGTACAGAGTACATGTGGGCTTGTGAGTCCGTGTGTGTCTGAGCATGTGTGTGCGAGTGTGTGTAAGCATGTGATCATGCATGTGCTTGTGTGTGAGCATGTGTCAGC
Source organism: Erinaceus europaeus (assembly GCF_950295315.1). Classification (NCBI taxonomy): domain Eukaryota; kingdom Metazoa; phylum Chordata; class Mammalia; order Eulipotyphla; family Erinaceidae; genus Erinaceus; species Erinaceus europaeus. The sequence continues at coordinate 9,354 of NW_026647255.1, read as the reverse complement.
GGGTATGTAAGCATGTGTAAGCTTGTGTGAGCATGTGTGTGAGCCTGTGTGAGCGTGTGTGAGCATGTGTGAGAGCATGTGTGAGCGTGTGTGTGAGCCTGTGTGTGATCATGTGTGAGTGGGTGTGTAAGCATGTGTAAGCTTGTGTGAGCCTGTGTGAGCCTGTGTGTGAGCCTGTGTGTGAGCATGTGTGAGTGGGTGTGTAAGCACGTGTAAGCTTGTGTGAGCGTGTGAGCCTTGTGTGAGCATATGTGAGTGGGTGTGTAAGCACGTGTAAGCTTGTGTGAGCCTGTGTGAGCCTGTGTGTGAGTCTGTGTGAGCATGTGTGAGCATGTGTGAGAGCATGTGTGAGCGTGTGTGTGAGCCTGTGTGTGATCATGTGTGAGTGGGTGTATAAGCATGTGTAAGCTTGTGTGAGCATGGGTGAGCATGTGTGTGAGCCTGTGTGTGATCATGTGTGAGTGGGTGTATAAGCATGTGTAAGCTTGTGTGAGCATGGGTGAGCATGTGTGTGAGCCTGTGTGTGAGCATGTGTGAGCGGGTGTGTAAGCACGTGTAAGCTTGTGTGAGCGTGTCTGCACCCCCGCAGTGGCCGGGGCAGTGCTGCTCTGCTGTGGGGCTGGTCTGACCCTGAGCCGAGCCACCTGCCCACCCAAGGTCACCGCAGAGCAGGTGACACTGAGGGGGCCGTGGGGCACAGACAGCGAGTCCACCTTGGCCAGAGCCCCTCCCCAGGTGAGTAGGGGAGGCCCACTGATGGCCCGAAGGCTCAGCACGTGACCCCGCCAACACCCTTGGGCACCACGGTGGCACAAACACACTCACACGGTGCACACTCAGAAACCGGCGGGCACAGCTGCAGCTGGCGGACAGCCCTGGGCCTGCTACTGGGGACCAATGGCATCTCTGCCGGGATGGCGTCTCTGCCCGGATGGTGTCTCTGCCTGGATGGTGTCCCTGCCCAGATGGTGTCCCTGCCCGGATGTTGCCCTTGCCTGGAAGGTGTCTCTGACCGGATGGCGTCTCTGCCCGGATGCTGCTCCCTGCCCGGATGGCATCTCTGCCAGGATAGTGTCTCTGCCCGGATGGTGTCTCTGCCCAGATGGCGTCTCTGCACAGATGGTGTATCTGCCCAGATGGTGTCTCTGCCCAGATGGTGTCTCTGCCCAGATGGTGTCTCTGCCTGGATGGCGTCTCTGCCCGGATGGCATCTCTGCCCGGATGGTGTCCCTGCCTGGATGGTGTCTCAGCCTGGATAGCATCCCTGCCCGGATGGTGTCTCAGCCTGGATGGCGTCTCTGCCCGGATGGTGTCTCAGCCCGGATGGCGTCCCTGCCCAGATGGCGTCCCTGCCCGGATGGCGTCTCTGCCCGGATGGTGTCTCTGCGCGGATGCTGCTCCCTGCCCAGATATGCTCCCTGCCTGGACGGTGTCTCTGCCCGGATGGTGCCTCTGCCCGGATGCTGCTCCCTGCCCGGATGGCGTCTCTGCCCAGATGGCGTCTCTGCCCATATGGTGCCCATGCCCGGATGTTGTCTCTGCCTGGATGGTGCCCTTGCCAGGATGGTGCCCCTGCCCGGATGGTGTCCCTGCCTGGATGGTGTCTCAGCCCGGATGGTGTCTCTGCCCGGATGGTGTCTCTGCCCGGATGGTATCTCTGCCCGGATGGTGTGTCTGCCCGGATGGTGTCTCTGCCCGGATGGTGTCTCTGCCCGGATGGTATCTCTGCCCGGATGGTGTGTCTGCCCGGATGGTGTCTCTGCCCGGATGGTGTCTCTGCCCGGATGGCATCTCTGCCCGGATGCTGCTCCCTGCCCGGATAGTGTGTCTGCCCGGATGCTGCTCCCTGCCCGGATGGTGTCTCTGCCCGGATGTTGCCCTTGCCAGGATGGTGTCTCTGCCCGGATGGCGTCTCTGCCCGGATGCTGCTCCCTGCCCAGATGGCATCTCTGCCCGGATAGTGTCTCTGCCTGGATGGCGTCTCAGTGCAGATGGTGTCTCTGCCCAGATGGTGTCTCTGCCCGGATGGTGTCTCTGCCCGGATGCTGCTCCCTGCCCGGATAGCGTCCCTGCCCGGATGGTGTCTCTGCCCGGATGGTGTCTCTGCCCAGATGGTGTCCCTGCCTGGATGGTGTCCCTGCACGGATGGCGTCTTAGCCTGGATGGTGTCCCTGCCCGGATGGTGTCTCTGCCCGGATGGTGTCTCTGCCCAGATGGTGTCTCTGCCCGGATGCTGCTCCCTGCCCGGATGGTGTCTCTGCCCAGATGGTGTCTCTGCCCGGAAGTTGTCCCTGCCCGGATGGCGTCTCTGCCCGGATGGTGTCTCTGCCCAGATGGTGTCTCTGCCCGGAAGTTGTCCCTGCCCGGATGGTGTCTCTGCCCGGATGGTCTCTCTGCCCAGATGGTGTCTCTGCCCGGATGCTGCTCCCTGCCCGGATGGTGTCTCTGCCCAGATGGTGTCTCTGCCCGGAAGTTGTCCCTGCCCGGATGGCGTCTCTGCCCGGATGCTGCTCCCTGCCCGGATGGCGTCCCTGCCTGGATGTTGTCTCTGTCTGGATGGCGTACCTGCCTGGATGGCGTCTCTGCCCGGATGGTGTCTCTGCCAGGATGGTGTCTCTGCCAGGATGGCATCTCTGGCCGGATGGTGTCTCTGCCCGGATGGTGTCTCTGCCTGGATGGCGTTTCTGCCGGGATGGTGTCTCTGCCCAGATGGCGTCTCTGCCCGGATGCTGCTCCCTGCCCGGATGGTGTGTCTGACCGGATAGTGTGTCTGCCCGGATGCTGCTCCCTGCCCGGATGTTGTCTCTGCCTGGATGTTGTCTCTGCCTGGATGGTGTCTCTGCCCGGATGGCGTCCCTGCCCGGATGGTGTCTCTGCCCGGATGGCATCCCTGCCCGGATGGTGTCTCTACCTGGATGGTGTCTCTGCCCGGATGGTGTCTCTGCCCGAATGGTGTCCCTGCCCGGATGGTGTCTCTGCCCGGATGGTGTCTCTGCCCGGATGGTGTCCCTGCCCGGATGGCATCTCTGCCCGGATGCTGCTCCCTGCCCGGATAGCGTCCCTGCCCGGATGGTGTCTCTGCCCGGATGGTGTCTCTGCCCAGATGGTGTCCCTGCCTGGATGGTGTCCCTGCACGGATGGCGTCTTAGCCTGGATGGTGTCCCTGCCCGGATGGTGTCTCTGCCCGGATGGTGTCTCTGCCCAGATGGTGTCTCTGCCCGGATGCTGCTCCCTGCCCGGATGGTGTCTCTGCCCAGATGGTGTCTCTGCCCGGAAGTTGTCCCTGCCCGGATGGCGTCTCTGCCCGGATGCTGCTCCCTGCCCGGATGGCGTCCCTGCCTGGATGTTGTCTCTGTCTGGATGGCGTACCTGCCTGGATGGCGTCTCTGCCCGGATGGTGTCTCTGCCAGGATGGTGTCTCTGCCAGGATGGCATCTCTGGCCGGATGGTGTCTCTGCCCGGATGGCATTTCTGCCGGGATGGTGTCTCTGCCCGGATGGTGTCTCTGCCTGGATGGTGTGTCTGCCCGGATGGTGTCTCTGCCCAGATGGTGCCCCTGCCCGGATGTTGCTCCCTGCCCGCATGGTGTCTCTGCCCGGATGGTGTCTCTGGCCAGATGGTGTCCCTGCCTGGATGGTGTCCCTGTCCCGATGGTGTCCCTGCCAGGATGGCGACTCAGCCTGGATGGTGTCCCTGCCCGGATGGCGTCTCTGCCCGGATAGTGTCTCTGCCCAGATGGCGTCTCTGCCCGGATGCTGCTCCCTGCCCGGATGGTGTCTCTGCCCAGATGGTGTCTCTGCCCGGATGTAGTCTCTGCCTGGATGGCGTCTCTGCCCGGATGCTGCTCCCTGCCCGGATGGCGTCTCTGTCCGGATGGTGTCTCTGCCAGAATGGCATCTCTGCCCGTATTGTGTCTCTGCCCGGATGGCGTCTCTACCCGTATGGTGTCTCTGTTCGGATGGTGTCTCTGGCCGGGCGGTGTCTCTGCTCGGATGGCATCTCTGCCCAGATGGTGTCTCTGCCAGGATGGCGTCCCTGCCAGGATGGTGCCCCTGCCCGGATGTTGTCTCTGTCCAGATGGTGCCCTTGCCAGGATGGTGTCTCTGCCCGGATGGTGTCTCTGCCCAGATGGTGTCTCTGCCCGGATGGTGTCTCTGCCCAGATGGTGTCTCTGCCCCGATGGTGTCCCTGCCTGGATGGTTTCCATGCTCGGATGGTGTCTCTGCCTGGATGGTGTCCCTGCCTCGATGATCAGCAGGACAGACCTGGGGCCTCGGGCTGCTGAGATCCACAGGTCCTGGGAGCCCCTTTTCGAAGCTTCAGACAGCCCAGAAAACTCTCCATTTCTGAGGGCCCTCTCCCTCCCTCTCTCTCTGCCTCGTGTCTGCATCTCTGTGCCTCTGTCTCTCTCTCTCTCTGCCTCGTGTCTGCATCTCTGTGCCTCTGTCTCTCTCTCTCTGCCTCGTGTCTCCATCTCTGTGCCTCTGTCTCTCTCTCTCTCTGCCTCGTGTCTGCATCTCTGTGCCTCTGTCTCTCTCTCTCTCTCTCTGCCTCGTGTCTGCATCTCTGTGCCTCTGTCTCTCTCTCTCTCTGCCTCGTGTCTGCATCTCTGTGCCTCTGTCTCTCTCTCTCTCTCTGCCTCGTGTCTGCATCTCTGTGCCTCTGTCTCTCTCTCTCTCTCTGCCTCGTGTCTGCATCTCTGTGCCTCTGTCTCTCTCTCTCTCTCTGCCTCGTGTCTGCATCTCTGTGCCTCTGTCTCTCTCTCTCTCTGCCTCGTGTCTGCATCTCTGTGCCTCTGTCTCTCTCTCTCTCTGCCTCGTGTCTGCATCTCTGTGCCTCTGTCTCTCCCTCTCTCTCTGCCTCGTGTCTGCATCTCTGTGCCTCTGTCTCTCCCTCTCTCTCTCTCTGCCTCGTGTCTGCATCTCTGTGCCTCTGTCTCTCTCTCTCTCTGCCTCGTGTCTGCATCTCTGTGCCTCTGTCTCTCCCTCTCTCTCTGCCTCGTGTCTGCATCTCTGTGCCTCTGTCTCTCTCTCTCTCTCTGCCTCGTGTCTGCATCTCTGTGCCTCTGTCTCTCTCTCTCTCTGCCTCGTGTCTGCATCTCTGTGCCTCTGTCTCTCTCTCTCTCTCTGCCTCGTGTCTGCATCTCTGTGCCTCTGTCTCTCTCTCTCTCTCTGCCTCGTGTCTGCATCTCTGTGCCTCTGTCTCTCTCTCTCTCTCTGCCTCGTGTCTGCATCTCTGTGCCTCTGTCTCTCCCTCTCTCTCTCTCTGCCTCGTGTCTGCATCTCTGTGCCTCTGTCTCTCTCTCTCTCTCTCTGCCTCGTGTCTGCATCTCTGTGCCTCTGTCTCTCTCTCTCTCTGCCTCGTGTCTGTATCTCTGTGCCTCTGTCTCTCCCTCTCTCTCTGCCTCGTGTCTGCATCTCTGTGCCTCTGTCTCTCTCTCTCTCTCTGCCTCGTGTCTCCATCTCTGTGCCTCTGTCTCTCTCTCTCTCTGCCTCGTGTCTCCATCTCTGTGCCTCTGTCTCTCCCTCTCTCTCTGCCTCGTGTCTGCATCTCTGTGCCTCTGTCTCTCTCTCTCTCTCTGCCTCGTGTCTGCATCTCTGTGCCTCTGTCTCTCCCTCTCTCTCTCTCTGCCTCGTGTCTGCATCTCTGTGCCTCTGTCTCTCTCTCTCTCTCTCTGCCTCGTGTCTGCATCTCTGTGCCTCTGTCTCTCTCTCTCTCTGCCTCGTGTCTGCATCTCTGTGCCTCTGTCTCTCCCTCTCTCTCTCTCTGCCTCGTGTCTGCATCTCTGTGCCTCTGTCTCTCCCTCTCTCTCTCTCTGCCTCGTGTCTGCATCTCTGTGCCTCTGTCTCTCTCTCTCTCTCTCTGCCTCGTGTCTGCATCTCTGTGCCTCTGTCTCTCTCTCTCTCTGCCTCGTGTCTGCATCTCTGTGCCTCTATCTCTCCCTCTCTCTCTGTCTCGAGTCTGCATCTCTGTGCCTCTGTCTCTCCCTCTCTCTCTCTCTCTGCCTCGTGTCTGCATCTCTGTGCCTCTGTCTCTCTCTCTCTCTGCCTCGTGTCTGCATCTCTGTGCCTCTGTCTCTCTCTCTCTCTCTGCCTCGTGTCTGCATCTCTGTGCCCCTGTCTCTCTCTCTCTCTGCCTCGTGTCTGCATCTCTGTGCCCCTGTCTCTCTCTCTCTCTCTGCCTCGTGTCTGCATCTCTGTGCCTCTGTCTCTCTCTCTCTCTCTGCCTCGTGTCTGCATCTCTGTGCCTCTGTCTCTCTCTCTCTCTGCCTCGTGTCTGCATCTCTGTGCCTCTGTCTCTCTCTCTCTGTCTCTGCCTCGTGTCTGCATCTCTTTGCCTCTGTCTCTCTCTCTCTCTGCCTCGTGTCTGCATCTCTGTGCCTCTGTCTCTCCCTCTCTCTCTCTCTGCCTCGTGTCTGCATCTCTTGCCTCTGTCTCTCTCTCTCTCTCTGCCTCGTGTCTCCATCTCTGTGCCTCTGTCTCTCTCCCTCTCTGCCTCGTGTCTCCATCTCTGTGCCTCTGTCTCTCTCTCTCTCTCTGCCTCGTGTCTGCATCTCTGTGCCTCTGTCTCTCTCTCTCTCTGCCTCGTGTCTGCATCTCTGTGCCTCTGTCTCTCTCTCTCTCTGCCTCGTGTCTGCATCTCTGTGCCTCTGTCTCTCTCTCTCTCTGCCTCGTGTCTGCATCTCTGTGTCCTCTGTCTCTCTCTCTCTCTCTCTGCCTCGTGTCTCCATCTCTGTGCCTCTGTCTCTCTCTCTCTCTCTGCCTCGTGTCTGCATCTCTGTGCCTCTGTCTCTCTCTCTCTCTGCCTCGTGTCTGCATCTCTGTGCCTCTGTCTCTCCCTCTCTCTCTCTCTGCCTCGTGTCTGCATCTCTGTGCCTCTGTCTCTCTCTCTCTCTCTGCCTCGTGTCTGCATCTCTGTGCCTCTGTCTCTCCCTCTCTCTCTCTCTGCCTCGTGTCTGCATCTCTGTGCCTCTGTCTCTCTCTCTGCCTCGGGTCTGCATCTCTGTGCCTCTGTCTCTCTCTCTCTCTGCCTCGTGTCTGCATCTCTGTGTCCTCTGTCTCTCTCTCTCTCTCTCTGCCTCGTGTCTCCATCTCTGTGCCTCTGTCTCTCTCTCTCTCTCTGCCTCGTGTCTGCATCTCTGTGCCTCTGTCTCTCTCTCTCTCTGCCTCGTGTCTCCATCTCTGTGCCTCTGTCTCTCCCTCTCTCTCTCTCTGCCTCGGGTCTGCATCTCTGTGCCTCTGTCTCTCTCTCTCTCTCTGCCTCGTGTCTCCATCTCTGTGCCTCTGTCTCTCTCCCTCTCTCTCTCTCTGCCTCGTGTCTGCATCTCTGTGCCTCTGTCTCTCCCTCTCTCTCTCTCTGCCTCGTGTCTCCATCTCTGTGCCTCTGTCTCTCCCTCTCTCTCTCTCTGCCTCATGTCTCCATCTCTGTGCCTCTGTCTCTCCCTCTCTCTCTCTCTGCCTCGTGTCTGCATCTCTGTGCCTCTGTCTCTCTCTCTCTCTCTGCCTCGTGTCTCCATCTCTGTGCCTCTGTCTCTCTCTCTCTCTCTGCCTCGTGTCTGCATCTCTGTGCCTCTGTCTCTCTCTCTCTGCCTCGTGTCTGCATCTCTGTGCCTCTGTCTCTCTCTCTCTGCCTCGTGTCTGCATCTCTGTGCCTCTGTCTCTCTCTCTCTCTGCCTCGTGTCTCCATCTCTGTGCCTCTGTCTCTCTCTCTCTCTCTGCCTCGTGTCTGCATCTCTGTGCCTCTGTCTCTCTCTCTCTCTCTGCCTCGTGTCTGCATCTCTGTGCCTCTGTCTCTCTCTCTCTGCCTCGTGTCTGCATCTCTGTCCCTCTGTCTCTCTCTCTCTCTCTGCCTCGTGTCTGCATCTCTGTGCCTCTGTCTCTCTCTCTCTCTGCCTCGTGTCTCCATCTCTGTGCCTCTGTCTCTCCCTCTCTCTCTCTCTGCCTCGTGTCTGCATCTCTGTGCCTCTGTCTCTCTCTCTCTCTCTGCCTCGTGTCTGCATCTCTGTGCCTCTGTCTCTCTCTCTCTGCCTCGTGTCTACATCTCTGTGCCTCTGTCTCTCTCTCTCTCTGCCTCGTGTCTGCATCTCTGTGCCTCTGTCTCTCCCTCTCTCTCTGCCTCGTGTCTGCATCTCTGTGCCTCTGTCTCTCTCTCTCTCTCTGCCTCGTGTCTGCATCTCTGTGCCTCTGTCTCTCTCCCTCTCTCTGCCTCGTGTCTGCATCTCTGTGCCTCTGTCTCTCCCTCTCTCTCTCTGCCTCGTGTCTGCATCTCTGTGCCTCTGTCTCTCTCTCTCTCTCTGCCTCGTGTCTCCATCTCTGTGCCTCTGTCTCTCTCTCTCTCTGCCTCGTGTCTGCATCTCTGTGCCTCTGTCTCTCTCTCTCTCTCTCTGCCTCGTGTCTGCATCTCTCTGCCTCTGTCTCTCTCTCTCTCTGCCTCGTGTCTCCATCTCTGTGCCTCTGTCTCTCTCTCTCTCTCTGCCTCGTGTCTGCATCTCTGTGCCTCTGTCTCTCTCTCTCTCTGCCTCGTGTCTGCATCTCTGTGCCTCTGTCTCTCCCTCTCTCTCTCTCTGCCTCGTGTCTGCATCTCTGTGCCTCTGTCTCTCTCTCTCTCTGCCTCGTGTCTGCATCTCTGTGCCTCTGTCTCTCTCTCTCTGCCTCGTGTCTGCATCTCTGTGCCTCTGTCTCTCCCTCTCTCTCTCTGCCTCGTGTCTGCATCTCTGTGCCTCTGTCTCTCTCTCTCTCTGCCTCGTGTCTCCATCTCTGTGCCTCTGTCTCTCTCTCTCTCTCTGCCTCGTGTCTCCATCTCTGTGCCTCTGTCTCTCCCTCTCTCTCTGCCTCGTGTCTGCATCTCTGTGCCTCTGTCTCTCTCTCTCTCTCTGCCTCGTGTCTGCATCTCTGTGCCTCTGTCTCTCTCTCTCTCTGCCTCGTGTCTGCATCTCTGTGCCTCTGTCTCTCTCTCTCTGCCTCGTGTCTCTATCTCTGTGCCTCTGTCTCTCTCTCTCTCTGCCTCGTGTCTGCATCTCTGTGCCTCTGTCTCTCTCTCTCTCTCTGCCTCGTGTCTGCATCTCTGTGCCTCTGTCTCTCCCTCTCTCTGCCTCGTGTCTGCATCTCTGTGCCTCTGTCTCTCTCTCTCTCTCTGCCTCGTGTCTGCATCTCTGTGCCTCTGTCTCTCTCTCTCTCTCTGCCTCGTGTCTGCATCTCTCTGCCTCTGTCTCTCTCTCTCTCTGCCTCGTGTCTCCATCTCTGTGCCTCTGTCTCTCTCTCTCTGCCTCGTGTCTGCATCTCTGTGCCTCTGTCTCTCCCTCTCTCTCTCTCTGCCTCGTGTCTGCATCTCTGTGCCTCTGTCTCTCTCTCTCTC